>NW_020954608.1:25850868-25961280 GCF_900497805.2 Vombatus ursinus
AGATAGATAGATAGATAGATAGATAGATAGATAGATAGATAGATAGACAGATGGCACAGGGTGAGTTGAAGATGAAAGGGTGATATTTGGAGAATAAAATTAAGGAGTGAGAGAGGATTATACTGGGAGAAGGACAAAGGGAGAGGTAGAATGGGGTAAATTATCTCACATAAAACAGACAAGAAAAGGCTTTTACAGTGGAGGTGAAATGGGGGAAGGTGAGAGGGAATGAGTGAATCTTATTCTCATTGGATTTGGCTTAAGTAGGGAATAACATACACACTCCATTGGGTATGGAAATCTATCTTACCTGACAGGAAAATAGGAGGGGGGAGAGGGAAAGACAACAGAGGGATGATAGAGGGTAGGGCAGATTGGGAGAGGGGGTAATCAGAAGCAAACACTTCTAAGGAGGGACAGGGTCAAAGAAAGGAAGGAAAAAATGGGGGGGTAGGATGAAGGGAAATATGCTTAGTTTTTAACAACATGACTACTGTGGAAGTGTTTTGCATGACTATATATGTATAATCTGTATTGAGTTGCTTGCCTTCTCAATGAGGGTGTGTAGGGAGGGAGGAAGGGAGAAAATTTGGAATTCAAAGTTTTAAAAACAAATATTAAAAATTGTTTTCACATGCAACTGGGAAATAAGATATACAGGAAATGAGATATAGAAATCTATCCTGCCCTACAGGTAAATTGAAGGAGAAGGGGATAAGAGAATGGAAGGGGAGATAGAAAGGAGGGCAGATTGGGGAAAGGGGTATTCAGAATGCATGCCATCTTGGGGTGGAGGGAGGAATGAGATAGGAAGAAATGGAACTCAAAATCTTGTGGAAGTGAGTGTTGAAAACTAAAAATAAAAAAATTAATTTTATCTCCCTCCCACCTTACCCCGTTAAGGTAAAAAAAAAAAAAAGAAAGGAAAAAAATCCTTTTAACAAAGACACATGATTAAGGAAAACAAATTACCTCATTGGTCATATCCAAAAAATGTAGTCTCAATCTGCACCTTGAATCCATCATTTACATGGCATGATGTAGATAGTGTGCATCATCATTAGTCCCCCAGAATCATGGATGGTCACTGTGTTATCAGATTCTTATAGTTTTGACAATCCAAAAAATTGGTGTAATACTAAACTGCCTTAAAAAACCTAGTGTCTATTCAATTGGGGTGAATTCAACTAGAATTTTTAGGTACTTTTTTTTTATGCCAGGTATTATCTTAGGTACAAGGAATGAAAGGAAAAAATATATTTTTATGTCCAATGAGCTTACATTCTACTGGGAAGAAACAATATGCACACCAATCAATAAATACAAAACACATATAAATATAAAATTTCAGGAGGAGACAAAGCACCAACAACTGAGTAGCATAAGAAAAATTATGTGCAGAAGATGGCATTTTATCTGAGCCTTGAAAAGAGTATCTAAGAAGAAAGGGATCATCAGGGAACATATTCCAAACATGAGTGATAGCTGATGCAAAGACACAGAAGTGGGAGATGAAATGTCATGCATGTCAAACATCAAGTATGTCAGTTTGTCTAGAGACTCTATAAGGTAGCACAAAATGAAGAGGAAAAATTGGAATCACATTGTGAAACATTTAGGATTAGAGACTCAGAACAGAATGGTAATAATACTAATGTACTCTCCCTGAAAAAGTCCACATTTGAAATATTTTCATTTTGGGATACTACATTTTACAAAGGACAATAAGTTGTAACATGTCCAGAAAAGGGCAATCATCATAGTGGGAAGAGCAAAGGCCATGCTATACACATGAAGGAACTGTTCTTATTTTCATTTCTGTCTTTCTATCCCTGGTGCCTGGAACATGGTAGGAGCTTCATAATTGTTTAAATGGAGTGTTTACCTTGGAAAAAAGAAAACAATGTATAGTGGCTTTATTCAAGTACAATCAGTTCTTCCATAAAACCTATTTTAGACACATGAATTTGTTCCAAAACAACTAATACATGAGAAAACATTTTTAATACAACATGAATTTACAGTAATCTTATGTAAAATTTCTTCCAGAAGAAACAACAAGAATGAAGAAAACTACACCATTTCAAAATATCTCACCAACCATGCTGCTTCCAAAATTCACTTTCACCTGACACCCATTTCCACAAGCAAACTTCAGGTCCTTGTTGAGGTAAAATGCCATATTTATCATATATCCTGTGATACAGTCAGAGCTATGGGTAGAAGAAAGCTGGTCCAAACCTATATGCTCACCTTCCACTAAAGCCTCAGAGGGCAGGACAAGTAGCTTGCCCAACTTTCACAAGTAGAGCCATTGCCAGAGGTTCTGGATGCTGCCATTCTTTCTAGTAAAACTTGTATAGTACTTGGTCATTTAACATGTATAAAACTGTGCTACAGTTTTTATTAGGTTCCTATCTTTTTAATGTCACTGGTGTTATTGGCGAAGTTTTTGAGTATTCTTTCCCTAATCCCATTTTGCCAATGAACCCAGAGGTTTTTATCTTAAGATTTTGCATCATGCCATGATTTTTAGGAATATGTTGTTGTAGCAGAATTGTCTGTATTTCAAAAACCTTCATGCAACAACAACAACAAAAAATTAGAAATGGTTCTAAAAGAGCTGGAAATTGGGTGGGATTTGCAAAAATGCAAATTTTGGATCCACTTAAGGAAGAACTTATAAGGTTAACTATTACAACTGTAATAACATAGAATAGATGGACTATCTCTGGAGGCTGTGGGCTTCTCATCCATTGAGATATTTAAGCAAAGCCTGTTTAAATATTATTAATAGTGGATGTCATCGAGGGAATTTCTGGTCAGGTATTGGTTGGACTATGGAATCTCTGAATTCCCTTCCAACTATGAATTTCTGTTATTGTGTGAATATTAAATATAGAATTGAGGCTTTGGGACCATAGGTTTTAGAACTAGAAGTTACTGTAAACATTATATAGTTCAACCTCTTCTTTTTCATTTTTTAAAATTTTGTTGATTTTTTAATATATCAGTCATTCCTAAACATGGCCTTCCCATCTCACCCACTTGGTTATATCCCCTAGTAACAAAGAAAGAAATAAACAAACACAAGCAAACAAAAAAGTTAAGCAAAGCCATCAACTCCATCTGACTATGTATACTATGTTCCACATATATAAATTCTCCACCTTTCCAATAAATGTAGGAAAATATGTTTCTTCATTTCTTTTCCTAAACCAATATTGGTCAGGGCAATTACACATCATTCAGTTTCATTTTATTTTCACATTGCTTTACATTTCAACCCATTCATAGAGTCCAGGAAAAGTGAAACAATTTTTATACAAGGAAAGACATGTGGAAAGTAGCAGAGCCAAGATTCAAACCCAAGTCTACTAACTCCAAATCCACTTTTCTTTCCACTATAACACGGCCTCAAAATTCTGTGGGTAATTCTTTTAAAGGAAACAAAATTTCAGTTATCTGAATATTTCCATCCAAATTTGTGACCAGAGATATTTGGGTGAGTACTGTAATCTTCCTAATCATCTTGTATGTTTAACATACATAATGGTATTTATAATACCACATTGAAAAATGGTTGATAATATGGATTTCAGCTTTCACTTTGGATGACAAATTTTAATATTTATCAGTTTCTGTTACTCAGAGAAAAGCATTTTCTATTTTGACTTAGAACATATCTTGGAATATATATGATGATCAAATTCATGGGACAAATCAATTTATCACTTTCCTCACTCCAGCTAAATGTTTCTCCCATGTTATGTGCCCTGTTCTAACAGCTTTAAAATGACCAATTTATCTTGAAACTGAGATACATTGACTCTTTGCTGCTGATGTGTGTATATGTGTATATTCTGAATAAATCAAAAATAATAGTGTCTAGCATTGACAACATTTGTAATAGAATATTCACCATTATTTAATATTAATTTAAAATATTAAAGGTAAATCTATGGCAAATGCCTTTACAGCATCACTAACATGGAGCAATTCTCAAAGGCAAGAAAAATGTTAGTGTTGACAGAATCTCACTATCAATATTTAAAGAATAATAATGTAAGAAACCTATGATGCATTTTGTTGATGTTAGTATGATTTACATGTCTTCCTTTCTTTAGTGCAAATGAGATTTCTCCTCACAAATTTACCATTTTATTTATTTATTTGTTGTTTTTAACATTTAACATTATTTCAATATTCACTTTAAAAGATTTTGAGTTCTAAATTTTCTTCCTTCCCCTCTCCACAAGATGGCATGCAATCTGATACAGGCTATACATGTATAGTCATATTAAACGTATTTCCAAATTAGCAATGTTGTAAAGAACTAGAACCAAAGGGAAAAACCACGAGAGAGAAAAAAAAAGAGAGACAAAATAGTATGCTTTAGTCTACATTCAGACTCCATAGTTCTTTCTCTCTATGTGGATAGTATTTGTCATCATGAGTTTTTGGAATTGTCTTAAATCATTGCACTGCCAAGAAAAGCTAAGTCTATCAAAGCTGGTCATCACACAATGTGGCTGTTACTGTGTACAATGTTTTCCTGGTTCTGCTTACTTCTCTCAGCATCAGTTCAAGTAAGTCTTTCCAGGTTTTTCTGAAATTCTCCTGCTCATCATTTCTTATGCAGCAATAGTGTTCCATCATACTCGTATACCCCAACTCATTCAGCCATTCCCCAATTGATGGGCATCCCCTCAATTCCCAATTATGGGTCGTCACAAAAAGAGTTGCTATAGACACTTTTTGTACATGTGGATCCTTTTCCCTTTTTCTGATCTCTGTGCAATATGGACCTAGTAGTGGTATTGCTGGATCAAAAGGTGGGTACAGTTTTATGGTATAGTTCAAAATTGCTGTCCATAATAATTTACCATAATTTTAATGTTCTTTGAGAGATTCTTAAGAAATTACATTTTAAATGGTTATATAACATAACATTTTAGTTACAAATAAAATCCTTTATAAATTTTAATATTTAAATAAAAGTTAATGCAATATTCAGTTCATTTCCCCTCCAAGTATCTGCAGGAAGAATTGTATCCCAGTCTCTATAAAAGGCTTTCCTGTATCACCTATAGAAGCCCTTTGTTATTTCCAGATTATTAGAATCTATTTGGATTCACCTTCAATTCCACTTACTGTTCTAAGTCCTCAATTTCTCTACCTAAATCTCTTTTCTATGACCAATATTATAATTGCAAAAATATATAGGTGGTAAATTAACAAATAATGAATGAATAAGGTAATTTACTCAAAATAAAAAAAAATTCAGTACTGAAACAGGGAATTATCTGTGATCACATCAATTCAGATACTCCTTCCAATGACATAGAGAGTCATTTTGTGCAATTCTTGTCCATGTCCATGTCCTGTCCATGTAATGGTTCACCACAGAGAGTTCACTGACTATGATGCGGGCCTTTCTCTGGCTGGTCATCTGTCATTTTTCATCCTTGCCACATTACCCAGTCATGTTACCTTCTGGTCATATATATCCCAGATGACATCTTTTATTCCTATTCTTCCTCAAAGTTCTGATTTCATTATATATTTAGCCTACTTCCATCCATCATGTACCTCTCCACTGACCTGAAGAATAAATATTTCAGATACTGTCTCATTCTTTGTGTAGCAGCTGTACAATAACAGTAATGGAATGTTGATATAAAAAAAGATATGCCTGTGTTTGCCCAAGGAGTTTGGTGTCATTAAAGATGTTTTGTAATTTCTTAAAGAAGGCAATTCAAATGCTATCCTCCTTCTGTTTAATTCTGTGCCAGATTCATTGTCCATTTGAGCTTTCTGTCATATATACTCATAAGTACATATGCATTTGTGTGCATGTATTCGTATATATACACACAAACATATAGTATATATCGTATATGCAGTTTATATGTGTGTGTATGCATTTGCATACTTATATTCATGTGTGTTTATATTTATATTTGCATATACATAGATACTGATGGGTGATAACTTGTCTGTCCCATTGCATGTCATGGTTCAGTCCATAGGCATTCTTGGCCTTTTCCATGTGAATGCTCTGGTTAATTCATAAGTGGCTTAAATCTCTTCCAGGAGGCTTAACAGTGCCCCAGAGCTTCATGAAACAAATATATGGCATCTCCACACAGGAGCATCTGGAGGACCTTGCCATTCACAGAAAATGTCTGTTGAAGTTAGACTCTGTAGAATATCTTTTATATGTAAGTGCAAATACCTCTGGAGAGGATACATCTCTTTGATTTTTTTTGTCACCAAATGTTTATGATCAAAGAGTTACTGAACAGATTATTTCTGTTGTTATATCTTTCATGGAAACTTGAATGAGTTTAATATATATACATGAGAGATACCTTATTAGTAGACAGTTGTTAAGGTGGTGTTTTCCTCTACCAGATCTAATTCTTTTATTTTTCTTCTTCTACCCCTCTTTGACTATTTTAGTAAATAATTAGTAATTTCTTGTTTTTATATTTCCCAATATACCACCCATCACCTCTCTTTCACCCTCTTCTTTCTCATTCTCTTCCTTTCTCCCCTTTGCAGAGAGCCACAACTAATAGCACAGAATACGAAAGACAATTCAGCAAAATTAACTAATACATCTAAAAATTCCAAAATTATTTGTACCATTATGAACCCATTCTTCTCTCTCCTCAAATTTTCCACCTGCAAAAAGGAAAGGGAAGTACACTTTGTTGTCATTATTCTTATTGTTTTTCCCATGCTTATTGTAGTACTCATTGTGGCTTTGTATATTCTTTTCCTGGTTCTGCTTACTACACCTTGCAATCATTCATGTTTTCTCATGGCCTCTCAAGTCTTCATATTCATAATTTCTTTTACTGCAATAATGTCACATTTTACTCATGTATTACACTTAGTTTAAATATTCCCCATCAATGTGTATATACATTGTTTTCAGTTCTTTGTTACTATAAAAAGAACTACTGTAAATACATTGATGTAAATGGAACCTTTTGTTTTATCATTGAAGAATACTTATTTACCAGATGATATGCAGTTGAAAGGACAAAATATAGAACTTTTCTGAGTGTGTAAGTGTTTGTGGGGGGTACCCATGTGCTATACACAAATTTGCCTCAAAACCAGAGATACCTCTAGACTCTAGACTTGTCTCTGGAATGTATTGGTTGTATCTCTGGGCACGTCACTTAATCTCTTAGTGCTTCAAGGAAATTTGTAAGTGTATAAGTTACAGAAATGATCTAAATAGGTAAAAGGAGTTTTCACTTCCAGGAGTTTCCTATACTAATGAGATCATAGGTTCAGTCCATATCCCAATGGATTTGTGTGTACACATGTGCATATACATGCACACATACATATCTTTTCAAAATGAATATGTATCTATACACATGCATGTATATGTATATATGTATATACATACATATGTGTATGTATAGAAATTTTAAGCTTTAATATCTCAAAACTTCACAGACATTTGTAGCACTACACACATACATATGTATGTACATACATACATTCATCTGTTACAGTACAAATCAATATCGAATTTGGCTAATTAAAACAAAGTGGATGAGAAGAGTGAACTGAATTGCCTTCAGGAAATTACAAAGCTCTTTTGATGAACCAAAGCTTCTCTCAGAAACAAAAACCTATCTTTCAATACCACCATTCTACCTGTGCTGTTATATGGCCATGAAACATGGAACACAACAATCTAAGAATTGAAAAGAAATATCACACAGATAACAATGGAGAGGCAAATGGTGTTGAGCAGACTACAACATAAAGAAATAAAGTACTTTGATGGGGGAAAAAAGAGAGTAAAGAATGTCATCAGAGAAATGCAGGATCAAAAAAAAAGTACTGGTCACATGATGGAAACAAGGCCTAAGTTGAGGACAGCTCAAGTGCTCCAATGGTACCCCCACAATGTATGGAAAAAGAAAGAGAGGCAACAAATATAAAGTGGCTCTCCATATGGCAAAACTATGTGAAGACATGGAAAAAAGTCACAAAGAATGGATAGGCAACTTGTTGTTCAGTCATTGTTCAGTCATTTCACTCATGTCTGACTCTTTGTGACTCCATTTGAGATTTTCTTAGAAACTGAAGTGATTTGCCATTTCCTTCTCCAATTCATACAGATGAGAAACTTAGGCAAGCACGGTTAAATGACTTGCCCAGAGTTACACAGCTAGTAAGTGTCTAAGGTCAGATTTGCACTCAGAAAGATAGGTCTACCTGGATTCAGGCCTGGTACTATATCCACTGCACCACTTAGCTGCCCCTGGAATAGATACATGAATTGTAATCTTTATTACTGAAAAGAAAGTCTAATTTGATGAAATCACTGGTACACTTGAGTAATTGAGGAGTACTCTGTAGAGCACTATCCAGTCAAAATTAAAAAATTCCAACCTGTGCTGACACCACAGAAATATTGAATATCTTTTAAGATGTCATCCAATTCAATTCAATACAACAAGCAATTATTAAATACCTTCTATGTGCAAGGTATTGTGTCATGCCCTGGGGTTATACATACATGCACAAAATATATGTATATAATATTATATATAATATATGTATATTATACATATTATTTTTGTATATATGTATATGTGTACACATATGTAAATATATAGTGTGTATATATGTGTGTGTGTGTGTATATACATATATATGTATGTATGTGTGTATATATATATATATATATGACATTTTGTCATATTTTTATCTTCTGGGGAGAGTAGAAGAAAAAAATCCAGGAGTTATAATATTGACCTCTGATTCTTTACATTATCTTATGGAGTATTTCTGCTTTTATAGTTGCAGCTATAAAGTAAGAGTGGGTCACAGCTTTGTGTAATTAGGTGTTTCAGAAGCTTGTGCTTTCCTAAAAACTATGAGTCAGCATAACAGGCAATAAACTAAACTGGAGGGAGAAAATAGTCAAAATCTAAATAGGTCGGGTGTTCACACTGCAAAGATGAGTGCTGGTTCTTTTTGCTGATCTGTTCCTTTAAGGTCTATGTTTAATTTGCCACATGGATAAAAGCCATAAGCACTGAGGTTGTTTCATTTAATAAAAGGTTGATGACATCATAAAATATATTTTTTCTGATACTTTTTCCAGATCTTCATTTTCATTGATCCTCAAGAGTTTCCACAGAGCAACTGTTTTCAAAACTCATAGAATCATAGACTTAGAAATCTTAGAAGAGACCTTACAGGACATTTAGTCTAGCACCCTCAATTTCACAGAAGAAACTGAGGCATAGAGAAATTAAGTGACTTGCTCAAGGTCACATAGATAACCAATGTCTAAGGCATGATTTAAATCCAGGTCTTCTATGTTCATTCACATATTGGAAGTCTCACTAGAAATTATCAGCCTTCATCTGCCATTCAAAGAAACACTAGTAAAATAAAAGCTGAACTCCAGATGCTAGAATGTTATTCCTTGTGATAGGTAATGAAACCTGAACATTTCATCCTAAAATATAAGAATTTTTATATTATTTCCTTTCAACTCCAAGAATGGAATTCCTGCTTAAAAATACATCAAAACCTTATGAAATCATTCTGAATAACAACTGGTCCAAATTCCTCAAAAAAAGTTAATAGATTGGGAGAAAGTCAGACAATTATCTTTTTCTTGATTTTCTTTCCAAAAATTCAACAAAGATTTATTGAAGCATTTACTAGGTTTTCAGTACCATGATATAAAGTATTCCAATGCTCTAGTAGTAATCTCATTGTTATGATCACTTCATCTAATGATATTAATCCTGTCTTGAATTATAACTCATCCATTCCTGCTCATTCTGTTGCACTCTTACCCATGTCCTATAATCCACCATTGAGAATTCCTTCAACATGGAGATGGCCTTTATGCAGTTTCCTTGAAATTGCATGGATACCAATGGAATAAGAGATTATCCATCAATTATCCCTTGTCTTGCTCAATAACTAGTTCATCTTTTGTTCATACTACATGTTTCTCTACGGGAATTCTCTGATAGCAAGAGAATACATGGAAAGAAAGTGGGAAGATGAGTTTACAGTCAGCATGCTCTACTGATGCCTCTCAACTTGAGGAAAAAAGTAGAGGCCTCCAATATTTAGAGTATACCCCATATTGTAAACTCTGGGGGTGAAATCAGCAAGAGTTTCATTGGATGGACATGCATGAATGGGTTGTGATATACTTCATTGAAGGGAACACTTAAATTAATGAGACTAAGGATCCATTTAAAAATATGAGCCTACTCACCTCCTTCTCTTCAGTTCTAGAGCCACTTCAATGCTATTTGCATTACCTAAGATATTATTGATGGATGAAACCTATGTCCATCCAACTAAATGGGAAATAGACTGGAAAAGTCATTCTTTATTCATTTTCTTCATGTGAATGGTTAAAACAAACTCTTTTAAACAATTATTGTTCTCATTTAAGATGTTCTGTAATGTTCTTGAATCTGATGCTATAAGCAAAGGATAATCTAATAACAGGAGTATCTTAAAGATATCACCAGCATGTGATATAGAAAAAAACACTGAATTTTAAAGATATCAGATAAAATACCATTTCTGCTCATATGAGCAGTTACCTCTCATTTTACCTCTCTAGAATTGTTTTTCTTTTTTTTAAAGGAGGAAGTGACTAAGTTATGTTGAGTATTATAAATACCAAAATTAACCATAAAGGACCTATTAAGGAAGTTGCTATCTGCCTCCATAGAAAGAACTGAAAAATAGAAGTAAGTATAGTATAGTGTTTATATATACATATACATATACCATATTTGTATCAAAAGGTAGCTATACCTAAAGCAGGGGATGGGAGGGGAAAATATTAAAAGCACACAACAGAGAATAAAACAAAATGTAGAAGGAAGTAGAGAAAGCAGAGTACTTTTGAAAATGACAAGTAGCACCTTATAGTTTTTTAAAAAAAAAGTAAGTGATGTAAAATATAATTTAATAGTTTTATAACGAATCCTCTTTTTAGGTTGTGCTGTGTACATGGAAATGTTCTGTTTTCTCTTTATGTGTTTCAGTTCAAAATGAATAATTTTTTAAAAGGAAGAGCAGGGTGGAACTTGATCTCTGGTGTATTATTATTTCATAGGGAATCTATAATCAGTTTGGACTCTGCTAGACATGGCAAACACGTTTGAATAGTGTACATCTCTCTGATAATCACAGGTTACCAAACATAATTATCTTCATCATTAAAACTTTTAAGTTGTATGATTTTGGCCATATTTATGGGAGATACCTTTTGGAGTGAAGACTTTAAGGCAGTGTTCTGCTCTATTGACTCAAAAGTTTTGTTGTGTTTTTAATAGTCAATAAATGATAAGCACTGTAGTATATTTTTTCTTTTTCAATCACTTGTTTAATTTTAATATTTGGTGGATAGTAGATTATCGTTCATATAAATATGTTTACTCTCTTCTCAAGGATGCTTCAATGAAATTTTTTTTCAAAAAAAATTTCTATAAAAGAAAAAGTAGATAAATAGATTAGTAATAATTGATATCCTTGTTTCCCTTGCCTTTTGGTATGGGGGGCACATAAGAGATGGACAATAATGAAGTCCATTTTTTTATGTTTTTAATATCTTCCTATATTTCAGGTGTCTTGAAAAACAGTATCAGTGTCCTTAAAATTGTATTACCTCAGGGCAGATAGGTGGTGCAGTGGATAGAGCCCTGGCCCTGGAGTCAGGAGGACCTGAGTTCAAATCTGGCCTCAGACACATAACACTTACTAGCTGTATGACCCTGGGCCAGTTACTTAACTTCATTGCCTAGACCAAAAAAAAAAAATTATATTACATCCAGA
This sequence comes from Vombatus ursinus, assembly GCF_900497805.2. NCBI lineage: Eukaryota > Metazoa > Chordata > Mammalia > Diprotodontia > Vombatidae > Vombatus > Vombatus ursinus. The sequence goes on from NW_020954608.1 coordinate 25,862,734, forward strand.
ATGAACATCATCTTGTTTTAATTCATCTGCTTTTACTCCATTTACTTACTTCCATGGTGCCATTTCTCAGTTGCACCACATCTGGGACTACAATATTCTAGTCTAAATATATTAGTCCCTCTACCCTTGAGGGTGAAAGAGTTTGTTATGAAAATATGTATGGGATTGAGCTTGAAGATGGCAAAGTAAAAGCAGTGACTTGCTTGAGCTCTCCCCCAAACCCCTCCAAATACCTGTAAAAATAACTCTAAAAATATGTATGGATCTCTTTTTTTTTCATTTTGTTTTTTGTTTTGGGTTTTGGTTTTAGTTTTGGTAAACACTTGTTATGAATGCATCAATAGGAGTTGACCAATTCTCCAATGAAATTTTGATTCTTGTTGCCTTTTCAGTCACCATAAATTCAACTCTGACAAAGTCTTCATTTTCCCCTAAAAAGAAAACATATCAATCCTTCCACTTAGCTGTTACATCCTGAAGAAGAATTTTTTTAAAATACTAATAAGGTATGTCTTCTACCCTCAAGGTTGTAATCTAATAGAAGCTATTGGGGGGGTGTTTTATTGATGTGTTTATGACAGTGCTCTTGTAACAAATAAAAATAGTTTAGTAAAACTAAAAATAAAGTGACCTCATCTGAAAATATTTGCAACATTTCACATCTGTAGCTCTCTACTTTTAAAAAGTAATGGAAATCTCTTTTCTCTCCATCTCCCCACCCCATAAAAAAAAAGAAAAACAAATTTCTTGTTGCAGATGTGCAGAATCAAGCAAAACAAATTCCTTCAAAGGCTCTATTTTAAAACATCTCATCTTGTACCCCACATCTGTCACATCTCTATAGTCCATAGCATGATTCATCATCAGTCCCCTGGAAAAAATGAGAGGTCATTAAATTGATCACAGTTCTTCAGCTTTCAATGTTGTTTTTACACTACTGTAATTTATTTTTTTCCTAGTTCCACTCATTTCATTCTTCATTAGCTTATTAAAGTCCTCAAAATGGTTAATTTTTTATAATATAGATGTTAAAGCAAAAATTGTTCTTCTTGCTCTACTTATGTCACTGTGCATCAGTTCATATGTATTTCTATATCTTTATGAAATTGTCAATTTCTTTTTTTCCTTACAGCACAAGGGTACTCCATAACATTAATACAATACAACTTATTCAGCCATTCTTTAGTTGTTGAAAATCTCCGTTATTAGTTTTTTTTCCCACTACATAGAGTTGCTATAAATACTTTTGGTAAATAAAAAATATTTTTCTCTTTCTTGATGTCTTTTGGGCACAGGCTGAGTAATAGTGCACCTAAATCAAAGGGCATGCATGCTTTAGTAACTTTTTGTGTATAATTCCAAATTGCTTTACAGAACAGTTGTATTCATTCACAGGTCCACAAATAGATAAAACAGTCCATCTATATGCTTTTTTTCTCATGATTCCTCCAAAATTTATCATTCTTTTTTGTTATCTTTACCACTTTATGGAATCTCAGAATTGCTTTAATTTTTATTTCTTTAATTAGTAGTGATTTGTAGTGTTTTTACATTTGGCTGGAGAAAGACTGTTAATATTTTTAGATGACTTGCCAGTTGAGAAATGTATCTTTTTCTTATTAATTTGAATTAGTTCTATATAGATAGATAGATAGCTTCTATATCTATATATATATGTGTGTGTATATATGTATATATATACTATATATATATATACATATATACACACACACATACAGATAGTTTATATAAGTGGCAAGTGAGACCTTTATCAAAATAACTTGCGGCAAAGAATTTTTTTCCCAGTAAGTTGTTTTTCTTTCATTCTTAGCTTTATTAGATTTGTTTGTACAAAAAAATTCAATCAAAATTATCCATTTTTTTGTGATCTTCTCTGTTCCTTGTATGGTCATGACTTTTTTCTCTTATCCATAGTTCTGATAGGTAATTTTTCCATGTTTCTCTAATTTCTTTATTATATGATCTTTTAATTTTTGTAAATTTTATTATTTATTTAAAACTTAAATACAAAACAAGAAAAGAAAAACAAGCATTTCCCCCTATAGCAGAACATAAGAGAGGATTCAATATAAAACACTAAATTTCCATTTCAAGAAAACCTATATAATAAATAATACACCTTGTTTGCAAAGCTGCACAGCTTTTCTTTGCTTGCTTGTTGCTTTTCTTTTGTTCTCTGTTGTGCACTTTGTACTTTATTTTTCCTCTCCCTCCCCTCCCACCTTCCACCCTAAAGAAGGCTACAATTAAGTATGGATGTGTGTGTGTGTGTCTGTGTGTGTCTGTGTCTGTCTGTGTCTGTGTGCACACATGCGCATACACCATTCTATTTTTATTTCACTTGTCAAGTGTTTCTTTTCCTTTATAAGTCCAAGTCTTCCCATATTTTTCTGAATCAATCAGCTCATCATTTCATACACCACAGCAATATTCCAACTTATTCACATCCTAACTGAGAGATTTTATGTGAAAGTTTTCCCCACAATTTTCTATATTCCTTCTGTTCTTGGCTATATAGGTTTAATTTATACAAGAAAATCTTATTTTAAAATAATTGAAATTATCTACTTTATACTTCAACAGTGCCCTCACCATCTAATATAGCTTATTATAGCTGATACTGCTGAATTTGCTTCCTTTACATTTGATCTTTTATTTCTAAGTTATATCCATTTGAAGTTTACTTTGTATAAGGTGTAAAGTCTTAGTCTAAATCTTTTCTCTTTTCTTCCATGCTGTTGCCCAATTTTCCCAAAAGTTTTGTTTTTGTTTGTTTGTTTTCAAATGGTGAGTCCTTATGCTAGTAACTAGGGTCTTTGTATTTATCTAATACTAAGATAGCAATATATTTATTTGTGTACATCACATGCCTAATCTATTCCACTGGCTGATCTCTCTATTTTTTTAAAAACCAATATCAATTTTTTTAATACTTACTCCTTTGTAATATAGTTTGAGATCTGGCATTACCACTCACCTTCATTTCCATCTCTTTTTGTTCATTAAAATTTGCACAATAATACAGACCTGTGTTATAAGTACATAAGAAAGACTATACCTGGGTTAAAAATAAATAATAATAAGCTTTTCTGTGTATGTGAAATAACTTGTGGAAAGCTTTGTTTATCTAGTCAATTTATCCATAATATAAAATGATGGAGATAGATTTAACTCATCAATACAAGATCACCCTTACAAGTCAAATATCCAACTTGTCCTGTGACCAATTGGATAGCTACATACACCATACATATACACATATATACATACATACATACATATTCTAAATTTGGCAAATTTTCTTTATTTTGCCAGAAAAAGAAATTAACTTCTTTTTTTGTATTTTCAACCTCTATGCAATATTTTTCAGTCTTAATTCAACAACTCTTGACAATAAAACACCAGTAAAGTAGCCCAATTCTTAAACATTTAATTGCCTTCTGTTCAGAGTTGGGGGAAAATACTTTTTTTTTAAAATCTGGTGACAAAAGAAATGTATTCATGTTACAACAAACCATCAACTACTTAAAATAAATCAATTACAAGGATTTGCTAATGGAATACCACTAGACCTTGTTTCATTTATGGGCCATATGGCAATAGATTTATTTTATGTTTGTACCAGAAAAAATGTTACGGAAGAAAAATTAGATTGACATTTTATTTCATTCTTGCAATAAGCTCATTTTGAATATGAGCTAATTATTCATGAAATATAATGTGTATGATGATGTATGACCCTGAAATGAGGTGTTTCACAAAATGGAATTAAAAAGACATTTCAATTCCAACATGCATCTGAGTATAGCTTCATCCACTGCTGTTACCCAATATAGCTTCTGGAAGGTGACAGCTCTATGATGGAGGACTTAGGGACCTTAGGTCAGCTTTAATTCTAAACTTCATCTTAAATTGTCTATGAAATCATTAATAAAACATTAATTTGCTCAATGGACAAACCCATACCAATGGGATCAAGATGGAGCCAAGGGATCCTTGAACAAGAGTAGGATGACAAGGCACCATGCAGCCAGCTGCTTGCTTCACTTATTCTATTCCACAGGGGCCCATGCCATAGATGGTGGGAAGATTATGACACCTAGTGGCTGTTTTCTTACAAATAGTTTAGTAGAGGGTACAATCTACATTTTTCTACCTTCTGCCACCAATAAAGAAAATAGTGGTAGTGTAGTTGTTAAACACCATGCCAATACAGAAATGACCCAGGTCCCAGGTAAGAGTAATTCCAAAATTCCAGGTGTCACAGTCTGCAACTGGAGACCTACTGATATGAGTAATTTGAGAAAGACTTCATGAACTTTTAACTTCCCATGTTCTGTTTGTCTGTTTTTCACATGACCACTTAAGTGTGTCTTTTCAAGCACATGAAAAGGTCAAGGCCCTGAGAATCCAAGGAATTTCATCTTTAATGGTATTAGAAAATGATGTAATGCTAAGAGAAAGCAAAAAAGAAGAAAATGGGTCACCATAGTGTCATTCTGTCCTGAATAGAAAGAAAAGATGAAAAGTGAGTCATGTTAGCAGTTTTCAAATTGCAGAGAGAGAGTTTAGAAAATAAGATTTTCAGTACTAGTCCTTAATTTATGCAAAGACTGTAATCTCAAATGTGCAATTTTAAGTGCTGTGGTAGCCAGAGAAGTGATTATATAAAAATAGTACCTTTTATTCAGTGTACCTGCTTTTGGCATATCTTTAAGTCACACCTGCTCAGTTTATGGATAAAAATAAGCTTTTATTCATCTTTGTATTACATAGTTGAAAAAGTTATGGAAGAGCAAGTTAGATTTCTCTCGCAATGTCAATGAACTAAGGACCAAATTCTAGCTTGAAATTCTGATTATGTCATTATGTAAGAGGTAAAATGCAGACTTATTTTCAGGTTCAAGTTGTAGTTTGTAGAACTAGTAGTGAGGGAAAATATACATACAAACTCACATATTACTCTTTTTAAAAAATTGCTAGGGTCATTTGATATGGAGAACTTGAAAAGAATACAGATGTTAATCTCCAAAAATAAATAAGAAATAAAATGTTTTAATTGATTATTCCTCCAAATGAATACATTTCAGCAAGGAAATTTTTGGAAGTAAGAGATCTACCCATTATTCTTGTTCCTTGGTGAGTTTTATAAAAGATGATAAGAAACAGAACTACAGGAAGGTTGGTAGAATATGTAATAGCTCACATGTAGAAACCTATCTATTAGCATATTGGCCCTGACAAGAGAATAGAGTGTACACTTTGTGGTCGAAGTCAGTGTTAAAAGACTTGGGAAGAGAACTTTTAGCCACGCACATGTCAAGTCTCTTATTGAAGCTTATCTCTACATAAGTGGAAACCACTGTAGGTTTCAGCTGAAAAAGTCAAGATTTCAAAACCTTTTTCACAACTACTTTCTATGGAACTTTGCATGTCTGTTAGCTTTAAATTCTGGTTCTTCCAAGTCTTAAGGGATGTGTAATGGCTCAGAAGAAAGATGATGACTGAAATGGGTCACAGGAAGCCAGAATTCTATTCTTTCTATACTTGTAACAGATAAATCACAAAAATTATTTCATTTTGAAGTCATAATATATGCCCCAGACCTGTGAACTCAATATTACTTAGCACTTTCTAAAATCATAACAGAATTTTCCTGTATCCAGTAGATTGAGTCTAAAAAGAATTTTATGGAAGGTCAAATAACCCCTCAGTTTTATGCTGCCTAGATCCATACTCTTGGGGTCTCCTTCCTTTAACAGATCCTAAAAAATTCAAGAGCCATGAAAATGGCTAACTTGTATTCATGTCCTTTACAGATTAGGAGCAAAATTAACCTTGCAGATAAGGCAAAAATAGAGATAACTTGATTTCAAAGTAGTCATTGATTTTCTAATCCCAATTCAGTCCAAATGGACAGAGGGAGAGGAAGAAGTAGGGATATAAAAGGCAACAAGGCAAGAGAGAGAAAGAGACAGAGATAGAGACACAGGGACAGAGAGAGAGAGACAGACTGAGAGACAGAGACAGAAACAGAGAGGCAGGGAGAGAACAAATCTTTCTCTTTTAGTCTACACTGATTTATGGATACCCACAAATGGAGTAAAATTCAAAAGAATTCAGCATGAGTGTCTGGATAAGAACCAGAGTTAAATGTTTTCCCCATCACAAGATTTGACTCTAGCTGCTGCCTAAGGATATAAAACAAATCAATGTGACCAAGAGCTCTTACTTTCAAATACCCAATAGACATTTATAATGAGGCATTCTTTTTCCTGGATATAGAACTTCAGGTGCATCATTAAGCATGATGAATTTGGATGGACCAATTAACCTCTTAAAAACTTGTTGTAGCCATTGCAGGAAGGGAATAATATTAGTTTCCTTTCCTATATTTCTAGGATTAAATTTAAAGTACTCGTTCATTTTCATCTCATAAGAATACGAATGGAATCTACCTAGGAGACTTCTTCAGTGAGGAAGCTCCCTCTGCTAATGCAGATTGGCACACCACTTCTGCAACTTCTAGTCTTAAAAAGTTTGCCAAGAGCAATGAGAGGTTAAGTAAACTTTACAAGGTCACACAACCTTGTCTGTGTCAGAGAGAAGTTCAAATAGTGAGAATCCACTGAATTTTCTTCTATTGACAAATAATAATTAAAATCTACTATAGGTAGGGGCAGCTAGGTGGCACAGTGGATAGAGCACTGGCTCTGGAGTCAGGAGGACCTGAGTTCAAATCCGGCCTCAGACACATAACACTTACTAGCTGTGTGACCTTGGGCAAGTGACTTAACCCCATTGCCTAGTCAAAAAAAAAATCTACCATAAATCTACCAAATTAACCTTTGTGCCTCTATGACATTGACTTTATCTGAGTCTACTCAGCCTCATTTTTGAATAGAGAGAATAGTAACAGGTGCTATAGTAGGACTAACTAAGATACCCCCTTCATCTTCTCAAGTCTCTAGATAAAATGGAATACTACTTTATTTTTTTTTCAAAATTCAGAAGCACAGACTAACGGCCTGTATCAATGAACCAGAGCTGCCTAACCTTTGAATGCTAGAGTCCAAATCTTCTTTATCCAAGTGTCTTAAATGATGAAATCCCTAGTCCTGAAATATTCACCAATTACCCTGAAAAATCCTCAGCCATAAACATCTTGGTGAAATATTTGCCAGAATTGCTCCACCCCTAAAAGTACTCTAGGCACCAAAGGTTGCATGTGTCAACCACACAGATAAAGCTTGATATGTTGTCCATTTATAATTAGATATTCTTTTTTTTCCCCTATACACCTAACTCTAGGTGCCCCATTAAGCATGATTAATTTGGATAGACCAATTTACCTCTCAGAAACTTGAGGCCATTGCAGAAAGGAATTAAAACTAATTTTCTTTTCCATATCTCTTTGATTAAAGTGTTTGGGGGCACACCCAGAAAACAAAGGCATTGATATAAAAGGGCCTGCATGGCCATTATGCTACTTGCTGCTCTATGTTCTACCACCCTGCTCCCCTGATTAGTCAAGATATCAATATTTTCCTCTGGAATTTCCCTTCATTTATATTACATACATCTTTTGTTTGCATGTTGTCTCCCAAATTAGAATGTAAGCTTCTTGAAGGCAGGGACTATGGTTTTGGTTTTCTTTCTTCTCCTCTCCCCCCCATAGTTCTTAGCATAATGTCTGACACATAACCAGTTCTTACTAAATGCATGCTGACTATCAGACCATTGGAAGGCAAGAAAGTATTGTACAAAAGAGTTGGATTTAGACAGTGCCCAATCAAATTCAAGGTTTTCCTTATACAACCTAATAAAGTAATATAAAAGTTTTTTTTAACAATCTGATAGAAGTATAAAAAACCTGATAACATTATAAGGCATTGACTATTTGATAAAGGCAACTGGACTATTGCAATAGCCTTCTAATTGTGGCCCCCTGCCTCAAGTATTTCTCAGTTCCAATATGCTCCCACTCAGCTGCCAAAATGCCCTTTCTGAAGCATGGTTCTCTTTATGTCACTCCCCTACTCAACAATGGCCAGTGGTTCCTTATTTTCTACAGACACCTCAATTTAGCAAGTAGAACTTTTCATAACCTGGCCTCTTCCTCCCTCTCCAATCTTCTTAGAGTTTCCTTCCCTTCATGAATGCTACAATCCAGCCATATTGCCCTATAAAGCACTTATCTCTATGCCTTGCACCTTACCTCTGTTTCTTAGAATCCCTGGCTTCCTTCAAGATTCAGCTCAATTATTACCTCTTGCAAGAGATCTCTCCTGATTTCCCCAGCTACTAGATTTCTCCAGCTACTAGAATCTTCTCCTCTAATGTTCATTTCCATCTATTCTCTATGTATCTTACATGTACCAATTTATTTATGTGTTGTTTCTGAATTAGAAGCTCCTTGATGCAGTTATGGTTTAATGAGGTATTTAACACAATACCTGCCATGTAGTAAGTATTTAATAAATGTTTGCTGACTGATTTTTAAACCCTTAGCTTGATTGATTAAGGAGAGAGAAACAAATTACCAAAACTAAAATTGTAGAAGTAAAATTGACCCCAAAAATAAAGATTAAATAGAGAAACTTATCAGCAACTGTTATAACCGAACATATGCCTACAAAACTTCAAATTTAAAGTGAGATTGATAGACACCTCTAGAAATATAAACCAGCCCAATTAACAGCACTAGAAATAGAAACAGAAAACCTAAATACTTGGAGAGATATAATGTTCATAGTTAAGCCACATCAAAATAGTTAAACTAATGCTACTATTTAAATATAACTGTGATTTAGAACTATATCAATTCAATTACCAAGAAGATTCATAAAATCAGATAAAAAATAACAAATACTTATAGGTGAGTGAAAAGTCAAGAATAACAAAAGAATCTTTTTCAAGTAATAAAGAAGGACATTTGAAATCACAAGATTTGAATTATGTTACAAAAAATTTATGAGTAATTATAAAAAACCATCTGGTACTAGATTTTAAAAATTAAAATATTTACTTTGCCTATATTTTATATTTACTTATCTATGTTTATATTGTTCCCATCCACTCTTACCACCTATCTCCCCGATATATGTAATCTTCTTGAAAATGAACTGTTTCATATTTATCTTTGTATGCTTAGCACTTGGCACATTGTAAACACAAATAAATGCCTATGGAAGGAGGGAGGGAGGAAGGCAGGAAGAAAGGCAGGAAGGCAGGCAGGAAAGAAGGAACAAAGGAAGGAAGAAAGAAGAGAGATAGAAAAAGGCTTAGAAGCAAATTCATTCAATAGTCTAATGTAGGAAAAGTCAAGAACACAAACAATTTGGGAAATGACTTTTTATTCAACTGTTATGAAATATTGATAGCCAATCTAGCCTTCTCTCCATTGCTCACACAAGACCTTCCATTTCCCATGTTAATGGCTTTGCACTGGCTGCCCCCATGTCTGGAATGTGTTTCCCCCTCACTTATGCCTCATAAATTGCTCTTTTCATTCACAACACAGTTCATGCAATACCTTCTACATAAAGCCTTTCCTGATCCTATCAATGCTTAATGCTATCTCTTTCAAACTCCTTTGTATTTAGCTACCTTGTATGAATTGTTATTTATTCTCTAGGTTTTGATGTTGGAATATTTTTAACGACCAAGTACAAACAAAGGAGCTATCATTAAAGCTTCATAGTCAAGAGAAACTTATCCATAAAAATTATCTGCTCTAGAACATTTTAATCACATAAATGTATAGGGTAGTAGAGAAAGGTGTGTTGCATGAAAGGAAAATGCTAATTCTCCAAAGGTGACACAGACTCTGTAAACTCAATATAACGTCCCAGCTATTGTTTCATCCAGTATAGATTTTCACTGAGTGAATCAAGCAATTGTCCCCTCTGAAGAAAAAGCATTTGAGTCACACCTTTCCTCCACATAACTCATCATATCAATAAAAGGCAGAGTCTAGGGTTGCTCCTCCTTGTCATGGACAAAGACAGAGGTCTTTGGCAGCTCTTCGGCTCTTGCCTGTTAAGGTACACTTGATTTCCTTTTCTTTAGTTTTAGTGAGTTTATTTTAGATGAAAAGTTCTAAGTTCAGTCACAATCATTCTTAGGTCACAATTAGGAAAAATTCCATACACCTAGGTAAAGATTGGGTTTTCTGCCTAATCTTACATTTTTATCGATCTCTAGTTAATCCTTGGCTTCTTTGTAGTTGAGGCAAAATTCAGTTTTCTGGAAATATTGATTAATGTAAGCAGATTTCTGTAGGTGAGTAAATTGACATCAGGAAGGGAAGTTAAGGACAGAACCAAGAATGTCTTAAAACAGTCTGTATATTCTTCTCTGCATTGACCATAGAGCCAAGGACAATCCTGGACAACTCTTTGCAAAATTTCAGTCCTTCTTTTGCTCCATTCTTGCTCTAACCTTTCAAATCCTCATGCTTAGAATTTCTTTTTCCCCAATTCTAAGACAGCATCTTTCTTAATACAAAATTCTGAAGATGTCCAAACTCATTCAGTGGCCTTGATTTTTTTCAAGGAAGTGTACAAGCACTGTTAAAATTGTGATTGTTTGATTCAATCCAAAAACAAGTACTTGCATCTAGTCAAGGCACCAGAGACAAATGGGATTGTTTTGACCCCACCATTCTACTACTCTACTTGCCTCAAATCTAACCCCTTTCTCATGTTAAAATCTATTCTGAACACTGCCAAATTATTTCTAAGATAACATTTTTCAATTCTTTGATCAAAACCCTTCGATACTTCCCAGTACCTACAATATAAATTCCAAATTTTTTCAGCCTGTCCTTCATGGTACTCTTTACTATAGCCTTAATGTGTCCTTACCAGTCTTAACTCTCATTGTTCCTTTCTGTGAATGCCCCACTTCATGTAAAAAGTTCTTTTAATAATAATTAGTATTTAAATAGTGCTTTAAGATTTGCATTTTGATCCTCAGAATCCCAATTAATAACCCTTGTAAGTTAAGTCCTACTATTACCACCATTTTACAGATGAAGACTTGACATTGAGAGAGGTGGCTTGCCCAGGGCTACACAGCTAGTAAATATCAGAGGCATTATTTAAACTCAGGTCTTCCTGACTCCAAGGCCAGCACTCTATCCACATCAACACCTGAATACTTCAGGCACTAATGCCTGTAGGTGCTTTATACTTTTTGGCCTCTGCACCTTGGTTTATGATTTTCTCAAGCTTGGCAGACTCATGTAACATTGCCCCTCTGTTAAGCCTTTTGTGACCCCTTCCAGTGCAGTTACCTCTCCATCCTCGGAGTGGTTATTACACTTACTATCCCCACCACTAATTTGATACTTACCATGCTGCCTTGGATTATTAGATATCTTCTCATATATTTGTTTTTTCTTCCCAACTAGATAATAATTAGCACGTTGCCTTGCCCAGAGTAGATACAGTATTTTTATCAGCTATTAATAATGAGAACAGCTAACATTTTCATAGAGATTTAAGATTCACAAAATTTTCTTCACAATAACCCTATGAACTAGTCAGTATTCATTTTATTTACTTCCAATTTACTCTTGAGAAAAGTCAGGGTTAGACAGGTGCCAGGACCTAGAAAGTTAGCAGACATTAGAGTCAGAACTCCAATTCTGGTCTTTTGATTGTAAGATCAGTGTTCCTTATGCTACACCAGCCTCAAATACTTTTTACAATAATCCAATACCCATCTAGCACTAAGAGGATGAAAACATTTTATCAGACACCATAGGATGGGGGAATATTGAAAAGTGACAGCCTTTGCCCTTGAGGGGTAAAAATCTTATTTAGCAAGACAAATATATAACCAAAACCACTATTTTTGCAGTCATCAACAAATGCCTGTCACAGACAGGAAAATGATCACAGAACAAAGGGACAGATTTGACAGAAACTAGGTCACATCTAAAAAATGCTGACCTTGGCCAAATAAGGACTTTAACAAAACCTAGAAACGTAGCAGCCTGTGTCTTCAAGCTACTAATGGTCATGCCATCAGATCTACTAGCATGGCATTGTTAGGTCTGGAAAATCACTAGTAAAAAGAAACAACAGAGGAAGAAACTTTGGTGGGATAATTAGATCTGTTACTAGGTCAGTTTTGAAACTTTTGCCTCAGGGTTCTGGAAGTTGGGAGGTTGGGTGTCATGCTTCTTAACTATCATAAAAGTGCTTCCTTCCTCTTAGTGGCAACAATGCATCCCAAGGGACATAGATCACTGCATTCTTGCCATTTAGCCCACCACCAGCCTGCTCCATTTGACCCAACACTATAGTGGCCAATGCCAGGGGTCCTATTACTGTAGGACCATTCTGCCAGTATCAACATTTTTCTTCAGTCCTGAGGAGGCTGGACTCTTTTTAGAAAAAGGTTGACCACTATCTTGATATAATTGAACCTGGGATAAAATTGTCCTCTAAATTGCCACCTCTGCATCCCCATAATTAAATTACTTTTGCCCCAGATAAAAAAAAAATATGCTTTTAGTCATAGAATCCATTCATACAAGTTCCAAGGCCCTCCACAGCAGAGGAAAATCAGACCTGTGGCTTTTCACACTAATAAAGATGTTGGGGCAATAACTATAAAAGACATAGAAGCTAAATACAAGGAAAAATACTGTCTGGCTAGTGGAGCTTAAGTCTCCTGACTCTAATTCTTCAAGTGTTGCTAGATACCCAGGCAGTTTATACCCTTTGGAAGAAAGCTCCTCCCATGTCAGAGTTAGCTGATATGAGAGGGATAGAAACCTAAATAAAGGATATACCAGAAACACCAGCAGGGAAGCAGAGTCACAACTGCCTGGAAAATGTACAGCCACACTGCCCTAGAAAACACATCAACAGAATCTAATTTAATGTGTTTTACTAGTGAAACACCTAGACAAATGAAAAGGTAGCCTTGCCTGGTACTCTTGACAGTAATAGAGAAGTGTAAAAGAGGTGAAGATTAAGAGGGGAAGAATATAATGAGTTCTATTTTGGATGTGCTGAGTTTGAGATGCCTATGGGAAATCTAGTTTGAGATGCCTAAAAGGCATTTGGTAATGTAGGATTGTTGCTTGGGAGAAAGATTAGGCCTAGATATATAGATCGAGTACTGATCTGTATAGAGATGATAATTGAAACACATGATTGATGATGAGATCACTAAATGAAATAGTATAGAGGAAAAATAGAATTGGGCCCAGGATAGTGTCTTAGAGGATCTTCATGGTTAGTGGACATGATCTGGATGAATATTTAGTAAAATATACTGGGGAGTATTCATATAGGCAGAAGATGAGCTAAGAGAGAACAGTGTCATGAGAATGTAGAAGGAGAGAGTATCAAGAAAGAATGATTGTCATGTCAAAGATTATGGAAATGTCAAGAAAGATGAGGATTGAGCAAAGGCTATTAGATTTGACAATTAAAGTATCTTTGGTAACTTTGGAGAGAGCAGGTTCATTTGAATGATGAGATTAAAAGTCAGAATTCAAGGGTTTAACAATTAGATAAGAGGAAAGGAAATAGAAGCAACTAGTATAGAAGACTTTAAAATGGAAATTATGTGCCCTCTTCTCCATGTTAAACATTCCCAGTTCCCTCAACTCATTCTCATAGGGCACGACTCAAGCCTCTGTCCTGGGCACAATCCCCCCAAAATTTGGCTCATCAATATCCTTCATAAAAAGAGACACCTAAAATTGAACAATACACTCCAGATGTGGTCTGACCAGGGTCAAGTACAATTTGACAAACACCTTCCTAGACCTAGATACTATAGCTCTCATAGTGAAACTTCAAATCAATAAGCCATTTTTCCAGTCATAACTGACTTTTGTATCATACTGGGTTTATAATACATGAGAACTTCCAGCTCTTTCCCAAACTGTTATCTGGCCATGCTTCCCTGATTTTAAAACCACATTATTGATTTTTCTTAATTCAAGGTTAATACTTTGCATTTATCCAGATTACATTTCATCTAATTTGATTCAGTCCAGCATTCTAGCCTGTGGAGATCTTTTATGGATTGATTTTATCATCCAAAATATAAGCTCTCCATCCTATCTTTCTGTTATCTTCAGATTTAATAATAATGCCACATATGTCTTAATCTACATCATTGATAAACCATATTGAACAACATATATTCCTGAGGCCCTCTACTAGCAAACTCCTTTGAACTTAATGTAGAACTAGTGATGGCTACTTTTGGGATCCAGACACTCAACCAGTTTGAAAGCTTCCTGACTTCCCAATTGTTTAGCCCCCATCTCTATCTCTAGTCCTCAAAAATAGAATGAGACTTTTCCAAATGTTTTCCTTAAATCTACATAAATAATATCTTAACATTTCTCTGATCTAAGTCTAGTAACTATCAAAAAAAGGAAATTCAGTTAGTCTTTTATGACCTGTTCTTAATGAAATCATATTGGCTCATTGTGATCACATTCTTTCCTAGATTTTTCACTAATTATCTCTTTAATCATTTGTATCTTATATTTACATATTATGTCCTAGAATTTTTGCCAGGAATCAAAGTCAAGCTCACTGGCCTATAGTTTATGGACTCTTCACTTTTCTGAAAATCAGGACATTTGACCTTCTCCAATCCCGGGGTATACTTCATGTTCTCTACTATTTTTTCAAAGATCACTGCCAGTGGCTTTTTCAAAGTGACCTTTGAAAAAAGTCTGAAACTGCAAAAATGCAAATAGAAGAGAGTGCAGAAAGCATACAGGATAGGGAGCAATCTGCCTTCAGTCCTTCTGGGACTTATGACTTAGACTAACAAAGGGCAGCTAGGTGCTCATATTAATTTATACAATTTTTTTTCTCAGCCAATCCACCCTAACAAACAGTCCTAGCCTTCCACTTTTCCCTAATACAACTTTTTTCTTAAAAATTAGTATACTTTTTGTTGTCCTCAGTCTTTTCACCAGACTCCACTCATTCTGAACTTCAGTATTTAGACTATTCTAATGGAACCATCTTATGCTTTTTGTATTAGTTCTTTTACTGTATTCATCTTTACTTCTAACTTCTGAACATGCCTTTTTAAAATCTCCAGTGATTAGTAAGATTCCTTATACATCTACTTCAGTCTCTTTATACAACTTTCCTTTTTCCTCCTCAATGTAATTGTTTTTCTTTATCTTCAGAATTTGATCTTTTAGTGTTTTCCACTCCTCTTCTTCTGATTTTCTGTAGAACTTTGTGGAATGGGATCCTATTTTTCCTACCCCTAAACCTTTGAAGTCAACTCTCCCAGAATCCAAGATCTGTGATCAACTGTTCTCCACCTTCTTCCCCCTATCATAAACTAGGATGGATTCATTTTCTCTGTTTCTTTTGAGAGTGCTACCATTCTTTGAGTCAGTCATTTGCAACATTAAAGTCATCCTCAGTTCCTCACTCTAATTCATCTTTCACAGCCAATCAGTTGCCCAAAATTGTCATTTCCACTTCCACAGTATTTCATTTTCATTCCCTAGTTCACATCTCATGCCCAGTTTTAGGCCATCATCACCTCTTCCTTCATCTATTCCCCTGATTGCTCTTAAGTCTCTCCTCACTACAATCCAACCTCCATGCAGTGGCCAAGGTAATTTTCCTGAAGTATTGGTCTGACTGTCAGTCCTCCACTCAATTAACTCTAGACAGAGATCAAATACATACCTCTAGAATACAACCTTAATTCAGCTGAGAAAACAAAGATGTGTGATGATCAATCCCTTTCATAACTTGAGCTGGACCTAAATTTCCTTCCTCATTATACTTTAACTTCATAATGCATTCTATAGTGCAGATAAACTGAGCTTCTTATTTTTCTTCATAAATTGCACTCTGTCTTCCATTGCTATCCACTCCCCCATGCCTGGAATTCATTACTTCTTCTATCCTTTGAAAGAGGAAATGACCATTATAACAAATAAAACTAACAAATAGAACTAACTAAATACTCAAATAAAATTAACTACTCTGCTTATGACAGAAAGGAATCTCCAAGAGATGTCCAGATAATTGAAGTGTTCTATATGCTCTATATCTCCCTATCATATCACACTTCAGTGTCAGACTTGAGATCCATTTCCTAAACCCTTCATGTATTTCCTCTTTCTGTCCAAGTGGTATATCATATAGTCTAAGGGCAATATCACTTGTATTTGTTCCATTGATCTTCACCTAAATATTCTCCATCACGCGTGTCCCCTCTGGTTCCTGGATTTCCCCACATAAGTCTATCTTCTTAATATACAATGCTGTACTGTTCTCTCTGTCTCTGTCTCTGTCTCTCTGTCTCTTTGTCTGTCTCTCTCTGTATCTCTCTCTCTGTCTCTGTCTCTATGTCTCTGCCTCTGTGTGTGTGTGTGTGTGTATACATATAGATATCCCATTTCTTTTAAATAAGCTGTAACCTTAGAGAGTCATATTCCAAGTATGGGTCTTATCCCACAAAATCTCTGTGGTAACTATCGGGTTAAATTTGCTTCCTTGCATTAAGATCTCTACATATTACTTGCTAGCCATACTTTTGCCTTTATGTATTGAAATATTGGACCATGGGTTTTATTGTAGGATTATTTCCTGTATTTTGTCTTCTATGTATACGTCTTACTCATTTGTTATGTATCTTTCCACTTTATAGGTACTCGTGGCTTTCTAGATTGGTGGATAAGCATAGACAGTTTTCTTCCTTCCCCTTTCTTACCAATTTAAAGCCTTTTTGCTTAGATTTTTAGCATAGCAGACAAACATGCTCTAACTAAACTTTGTTAGGTATACTCCAAACTTGTCCAAGGGTTTCTCATTTCTCTATTTTAATCTGTGGTTCAGAAATTCAAATCCTGTTTTTAGATAACATCATCTCAATCAGTTATTAACTTTCTAAATATGCTCTTATTTTCTGAAGTTCATTGGGACACAATGAGAATATTTTACCCAAGATTTCTTAATCTTTAACAATGCTTTCTATATTCTTTCTGGCAGTACCATTTGTGCTCATGTGAATCACAATTAGGGAGTCATAGTCATCTCATTTACAACTCTTGGGAGTTTCTCCATCACACCCTTGATACATGAGCTGGGAAGACAATAGACATCTCTGTGTTTGCATTCCAACTATAGCACTTAGTAACTGAGTGTGCATGGGAAAATCAAGATTCTTAATGTCTCAGAATCTCAATTTACTTATTTGAAACATCAGGATAAAAATGCTTCCATTTCCTACCTCACTGTATTGTTTTGAGGGAAATCCCTCTTTAAATCTTAATGCTCTATACTAATGTGAATTTTTCAGTTCACCATCAATTCAGTTTATTAAAACAACAGAGTTGGCATTTAAATTTGGTTTTGAATGACTTTCACATATTTCCTTAGTTTCCTTCAAGGGTCAATTCAGGTGCCAAACTCTATGGAAAGCCTTGGCTATTCCCCCTGTTGCTGGTCCTCTTTTCTTCCTCAAATTATTGTTTATTTTGTTTTTTGTTTGTATGAAACCTCCAGTAGAATGTGAAGTCTACTTGGCAAAAAAATAAATAAATAATTTTGTTTTCTTTGTGTCTTTGAAGACTAATTTATTAATCAAGGTATTATAATGCTTTTTGAATTGAATTGAGAGATGAGAAGCATCAGGCCAGGTCTGATCAGATCAGTCAGGTACCTCCAGATCAGAATTGGAACAAAAATAAGACACCTATAGTCAATCTCACCAAAAGAGTGTTTATTTCAACATATCAGGGAGAGTGCATTCACCCAGAATATAGCCTTGACTCGGATGAGCAAATCTTGCCCTTACTGACATCTGTCATGTTGCTGGTCTATGGTCAGAAACCTGAAGATGAGCTCTAGCGCCTCATGTCTAGTCATTTTGGTACTCAGAGAAACAGTAAACTATACCAATACCTCATCAGTTTACTGAGCTATTAAATGCTGAGAATAATTTGAGTACCTTTTAAGGAAAAAGTAGCCTAACCTGTGTGGGACTGGACCTTACAATACTGCTCTGACCATACCCAACCTTTTGGTGGCAAGGTCCTAAATATCTCCTAGAAGATCTTCCATTACTTAAGTGGTTTTAGGATTGTGTCTAGATAATCCTGACCTCACAGATGCAAGAAGACTGACATAGCAAACAACAGAGGTGGAAAAGAAAAACTAAAGCAAAATGAAGCAATAACAAAAAACAACAAGCAATGCAATATCCTTTGAAGGAATGACTCAAAATGAAAGAACAGATAGAATCCCACCTTTTAACAATCTGTCCATGAGGTGGCTGATGCCAAATCTTTGTAGTTCATTGTTGCTTTCCTGATAGAAAAAGGCAATGAGAAGCAGGAGAAATACCAGGAACATCAAGACAAAAGCACGGATGATGATACTTCCTTCATAGGCAATGATTCTCACTCTCATCACAGTCACATTAAAATAGTTAAGAGAACAATTCCCTCTTGCATGTTGTCTAGCCTCATACCAGAGTCCATATTGAATATCAACTCAGATCAGGACTCGCTCCTCCTTGGGAAACCCATGAGGAATACTAAATCTTTGTTCCTGTAGAGGCTTCTTCTGTGGAACTGCCTCCCTTTTCTCCATGAAGCTTGTGTAGACAGTTTCCTTTCCCCTCTGTCAGCAAAAGGGTTAGCTACTTTTCCACATTTGCCACCCTTTTTCTCTAAGCCTACCCTGGGGTTGGAGTTTTCTAATGACCTCTGGATATAGTACTGGTGGGAACAAATACAAAATGCTCTGTTTGGCATTCAAAATCCTTCCTAATCTAGCCTTCTCTTATATTTCCAGTCTTCTCACACCTTACTCCCTAATGTGTACTCTTTATTCCAATGGCATTGGCCTCCAAGCCATCCCATGAACAAGACACTCCACTCTCAACTCCAGGCATTATGGTAGGCTGTCCCTGATGCCTGGGATACTCTCTCTCTTCCATATCACCTACTGACCTCCCAGATTTCTTTACAGTCTCAACTAAAATCTCTTCTTTTATGGGAAGCCTTACTCAATCCCTCTTAATTCTAGTGCCTTCCCTCTGTTGATTACTTTTTATTTATCTTATATGTAGCCTGCTTTGCATATATTTGTTTGTGTGTTGTCTCCCCTATTATATCTTAAGAAGGGACTACTTCTTTTGCTTCTTTTTTGTAATCCCAGCACTTAGCCCAGTACCTGACACAATAAATATTGATTGATTACTATGCAGGGAAAGCAGCTTTTTAAAAGAGTTCTAAGGAAATATAGGGAAGATTTCATGGACTATAATGTTTCAAGAGAAGTCAGCTGAGGTAGGGGGGAGAGATGAAGAAAGCTAAAGAATGAAATTCTGATGACACAAAAGGAAACTACTACAGTGAGGAGGGAAAATGGGATATTCCTAAATAAGTCAGTGTAGCTGCACAGGGACTTGCCAACCAATTCAGGTTTTAATAAGAAATGTAAAAGTTAAAAAAAATCCAAATAACAGAAAATGTAAGAATATGATTGTGGTACAGTGCTATTAAAACAGAGTGAGGAACTGATGATGGAAAGGGAAGCCAAGGACAGCAAAAAAGAGTGGCATGGGAAAGAGGAGGTTAGCTAATAGGAGAAAAAGAACAATAGAAGAAAGAATAGAAGCTTTTAGTTGGGTGGATGGGATGATGATAACTGACAACAAAGAAAAGACAGAACTGCTCAATACTTATTTACCATGGAAATTGCAGAATAAAATGATGCAATAGTGAGTTGATGTTCAAGGTAAGTTAGGAAATAGTAAGAGACTATCTAGCTGCCTTTAATGAATTAAAGTCATGTGGCCCAGGTGAACCACATTCTCAGATCCTGAATGAACAGCAGATGTTGCTGAACCATCACCAATGGTATTTGAAGGCTCATGCAAGAATTTCAGAATAATCATTAAGAATATCAATTTCCATCATCCAGTAAGGCCTTCCAGAACTGCTATGATAAAGGTGCATTGACTGATAGTCCAGACCCTTAATGTAGAAGCTGCTATATCTTGTGTTATCCTGATAGTTTTTCCACAATACTTGAATTGTTTCTTTCGGGCTGCTTGCAATATTTTCTCCTTGACCTGGGAACTCTGGAATTTGGCTATGATATTCCTAGGCATTTTCTTTTGGGGATCTCTTTCAGAAGGTGATCAGTGGATTCTTTCCATTTCCGTTTTACCCTCTGGTTGTAGAATATCAGGGAAGTTTTCCTTGATAATTTCTTGAAAGATGATATCTAGGCTCTTTTTTTGATCATGGCTTTCAGATAGTCCAATAATTTTTAAATTATCTTTGCTGGATTTGTTTTCCAGATCAGTTGTTTTTCCAATGAGATGTTTCACATTGTCTTCTATTTTTTTCATTCTTTTGATTTTGTTTTACAATTTATTGATTTCTTATAAAGTCATTAGCTTCCATTTGCTCCATTCTACTTTTTAAGGAAGTATTTTCTTCAGTGAGCTTTTGGACTTCCTTTTCTATTTGGCCAATTCTGCATTTGAAGGCATTCTTCTCCTCATTTGGCATTTTGAACCTCTTTTGCCATTTGGGTTAGGTTATTTTTTAAGGTATTATTTTCTTCAGTATTTTTTGGGTCTCCTTTAGCAAGCTGTTGACTTGTTTTTCATTATTTTCTTACATCATTCTCATTTCTCTTCCCAATTTTTCCTCTACTTCTCTTACTTGCTTCTCAAAATACTCTTTGAGCTCCTTCATGGCCTGGGAATGATTCACATTTTTCTTGGAGGTTTTGGATGTAGGTGCTTTGACCTTGTTGTCTTCTTCTTCTGACTGTATATTTTGATCTTCTTTGTCACCAAAGAAAGATTCTATGGTCTGACCTTTTTTTACATAGTTTGCTCATGTCCCTGGCCAATTATTTGAGGTTTAAACTCTTTGTTAAGGTAGGTGTCTGCCTCCAGTGTGAAGAATGTACTGTCCCAAACTTTGGGGGTTTTTTGTAGCTGTTTTCAGAGATACTTCTAGGAACCTGTAAATTTTCAGTTTTTCCAAGGTGGTATGATCAAAAATGAGGTGTTTACTCCTTTCCTGGCCTGTGCTCTGGTTTATGAGTGACCACAAACACTCTTTTCTGCCCTGGAACTGTGAGGAAGATTCCTTCTCCAACCCCACTACAAGCTCCACCACGCCAGAGGTCCTCTTCACACCAGGACCACTACCAAGAACTGTAACCCAGATCCAAGTACAGGCAAAGCAAGAGTATCCTGCCTCAGCACCAGCAAAGAGATCCCTGCAATCTCTCTCTGATCAGCCACTAGATTCCCCCTCAGACTGTAGGCCCTATATTTTTCAATATGTATGATGACAAGGTTCTTCCAGGAGTTGCAACTCTGCTACCACAACCTGGGCCTGCCACAGAGGTGTTCAGGTTCATGAGACTTCAGAAGATTTAATCTATCCTTCTCCAACTGTCACCTGATGTGGCTCATGGAACATTGGCAATGCATAAGGAGTTATGATGTAGTCTTGAGTTAAAGTGTCATTGTGTGTACTCTTTCATTCATTAAAATAGAAGTTAAAACTACACATAATTTTGTTCCCCTCTGCCTCTTATTGGGATCATAATACACTTAGCCAACCCATTTCTTGTTCCAACCATGATCTGGTGTAACTTGGGATGCTGCAAGCAGCATACCACATTTGCATTGGTGACATCAATTTCATAATCTTTACTGAATGTCTGGCACTCAAAAAAAAAAATCAAGTCTGCCACTGCCACCTCCTTACTTAACAAATGTTCCAGTGACCAACAGCTTTTCATCTGTACTGAAGCAGCAGTCATTGAGGAAAAAATATGAAGACTGGAAGCTGAAAAAAGTGATCTCTTAAACTGTTGGATATCCTATAGTTTTCCAGTGCTGTCTCATCCCTGAGAGGCAAGGACAGTGCCATCATAAGAAAATGTCACAGAAGAAGTGTTTGTGCTAGAATCATGGGCTTCCCTGTAGCAGAATTTGTTATGAACACTCATATTTCTAAACCATATCTGGACACTTTCATCCTGGCAGTCTACTGCAATGAGCTTCCCATCTCTACCATATGTACAAGTGGTCAAAATTACTTTTTTTTTCTTTCCCTTGAACTGTTTTAGGTTCAAACATGCTTTTGTGCTTTATATCCTTGTCCACATCACAGGTTTGCATAATTCCATCATGTGAACAAGTCAAAAATCCTTCCTTTATTTTGACAAGCCGACAGCCAGTATTAAGCATTGTTGTGTGACCCTTGGGGTTGACCATGTCTACAATATACTGGTTTCCTTTCACAAATTTCATCACTTTGACCTGAGAGTTTCTAGACACAAGAAGAATTACATCTCCTGAGCTGCTATACTATAGCCACTTAATTTTATGACCATCACAGGGTTGAAGAGATTGGAAAGCTTGAAGGAAATCATCCATCCCTGCAAAATTCCAAAATGTCACATCATAAACAAATCTTCCTGTTGCCAATGATTCCTGAAGGGACAAGACCTAAGGCAGAAATTGTTTTATTGACATGCTACAGAGTAACTTCATGATCATGATAATCAAATAGTTTTTTCATAGGGTTAATTTCATCTTGTATTTCATCTTCTTCATCATCATCATCATCATCATCATTGTCACTGTCCAGGTATCCAGGTAGGAATCACCCTATGAGTTCATCTGTATCTTCAGATATATTTGGGTGATTCTATGTAAAAAAGAGGCCCAATTAATTCTTCATCAAAGCTATCTTCATTTCCCCCACTCTCTGTATCACTGGAAGCTAATATAGAAGGATATTTGGTCAAACTTGAGCCTGAAGGCATTGATTCATTATTTTCATGTTGCCTTCTTAATTCTATCTCTTTCTGGCTTCAAAATCTTTTCTACTTTCTTCCACAGTGGTTTGTTGGGTTTTCTCAAACATTGCTTCAAAGCCAAATGTCCTGGCTTTCTTTCCAAAAGATCTATAGCTCCATTCACAGCACCACCTTGGAGGGAATGGCTGCCCAATTTCTGATAGAAAACAATCATATTAACTTCCAAGAATTACCTGTTTAAAAAAAGAGGAGGAGAAGGAGAAGGAGGAGAAGGAGAAGGAGGAGAATAACAGCAACAGCAACTCTGAGAGAATGTCAGTATTGTATAACAACAATTTTGTCTACTCAGAAGCTTTAAAATTTTTCCCAGGTTTCTAAATGTGTAAAAAGATGCTTCAAATCCAATTACAAATAACCTAAAAATGGAAGTATCTTTATATCTATACTTTCCTGATTTATCAATTAAACAAGAGATACAATAAATGGTTCAGAATCTAATAATATGTCAGGGTAATTGCTCTGGGAATCAATAATCATTATCCTACTAAATCAATGGGTGTACACAGCATAAACTATTGGGTTGGATCTATACTAATCTCAGAAAATGACCATAAAAATTACTTTTAAAAAAAATCTCAAATACCCTTTTGTAATCTTATCAATAGTATAAAAGTAAAATGAATAGAACTTTATAACTGTGCCCAAATTTATACAGTAACTTAATAGCCCAAATAGAATTGAACTGCTGGGCTTTACATTCTCAGAATAGGTTCAGATCATTAGGCAATCCCTAAGAGCCATGAAACATAGACTGATTTCCTAGCAGACTCACCAAAATTCAAACTATTTCCCTCTAGCTATAGCTTCTCTACAGAAACCCATCTTCCTGAATAGCAAGTAACATTTAAATATGGAGTATGAGAAGGCATCATCTCTAAAGAAAAGATACTGAATATTAATTAATTACCTGGATAACCTGGATAAATTGCCACAGATATTCTCAGATTTCTCAATGAATAATCAAAGCCAAAAAAATTTAACTGCTTTGGAGGAAAAAAAAGAACTTGCGAAAAATCTGGGAAGGGAATTTCCTTTACTTTGTGATAGGGAATTTTCCTTTTTGGATAACTAAAGCTACACCTGCTGTATGTGAATCCCCTCCAGTATTTACACACTGAACAAAGGTCATTATGGCAGAGATTGTAGGTGCAACTCCTTCTTTCTTTCCATAAAATTTCTAAGAGAGGCCATTCATCAATTCCTTGATCCTCTCCAGTTGGAATATAAACTAGAGGATAGGGATTATTTCATTTTTTTTTCCTTTGTATGTCCCCAGTACCTAGCACAGTAATGTCTGACATAAAATGGTTAATAAATTCTTATTTATTGATTATCTTCTGCAATAATGTATTCTTGTCTTTGTCAAACAAAGGTATCTAATTTTTGCCTCATTTTAGTCTTTAAATTAGACATTCAGAAGTACTAAGTTATAAACATTATTTATATATCATAACATAAAATATAGCCCAAAAAAACCAAAGGCTAGAATGAGACCCAATCAATTAATAAGCATTGATTAACTACCTACCATGTACCAAATGATTTATTAAGCACAGAAAGATAGAAAAATAAAAAAAAAACAGTCCCTGCTGTCAGTAACTTTACATTATTCTAGGGCTTATGTTTTCTGAGCTCATTAAGTATCAGGACAGACAATGAACACCACACAAAAAGAAACAGAAAGTTGCAATTGTGGCAGAATATGAGGTGAAACATTAAGTGGGCAGGATCTGGAAATACTCTGTTTAACCCTATAAAATTTGAATTTGTTTTGAGGCAGTCTGCTGGACTTCACCTAACACTCCATGAATGAAATGTTTTAAAAGACACAGCTGAGGCAGAACCAAGATGGCAGAGTAGAGATAGCAATCCATCAAAACTCTTCCAACATTCTCATCCAAACAACTTTAAAATAAGTCAAATGGAATTCTGGAGCTGCATAGCCAGTAAAAGATCAGACTGAGGCATAATTCCAGCCCTAGACAATTTAGAACATCAGTAGGAGATGTTTGTGACACTGGGGTGAAAACCTACTGAAAATAGTATGGCAAAAACCAGCAGTGGGCCTTGGAGGTGGCTACAGCAGCAACAGCAACAGTTTCAATTGTTCTCTGCCCAGAGACAGTAAAGGAATTGGACATTTGATCAGAAAGGGATTATAGGGGACCCTAGCTGACCCAGAGGATTCAGAGGCAACTCTATTGCCTATACAAGTTCCAGCTCGCAGCTCTGGGGTATAAAGGAGTGCTTTTTTTTCAGTCAATAGGGAGCAGGGCCCCTGGTCATAGTTTCAAAGCAGAGAGAAGTACTAGCACTTATGGCTACAAGGGAGCAGGGGCCCTACTTGGGTAAAGACCAGAGCAGTGACCACATCTCTCCCAGGATAACATGACCTTGGAAGTACTGAAAACTTGGTGACCCCCAGAACTAGCTCCAAAAACAGGAAGAAAAAACCTGAAGCATGGTACAGTGCTTCCCCACCTAGGTGATCAGAGCCCAACTTTAACATAAAGTTTAAACTCAAGAAATAGACTAGAAAAATTAGCAAACAACAAAAACAAAAAAAAGAACCTTACCATGAAAAACTACAATCGGGGCAGTGAAAGATCAAGACACAAACTCAGAAATGACAACAACATGAAAACACGTATAAGCAAAGCCTCAACAACAACAAAAACAAAACTCGGCAAATTTGATACAAACCCAACAAGATATTCTAGAAGTATTAAATAAAGAGATAAGAGTGGTACAAGGAAAATTGAGGAAAGAAAAAATGATGCAAGAAAATTACAAATATACCATTAACAGCTCAGTAAAAGAGGCACAAAAATTCACTGAAAGAACTCCTTTAAAAACAAAATTGGCCAAATGGAAAAAGATATACAAAAACTCAATGAAGAAATTATTTTCTTCAAAATTAGAATTGAGCAAGTGGAAGCTAAGTTTCCATGAGACTTCAAGAAACAATAAAATTAAGTCAATGGAATAAAAATAAAAGAAAATAAGACATATATCTTTGGAAAAACAACTGATGTAGAAAATAGATTATGGAGAGAGAATTTAAGAATTATTCGACTACCTGAAAACCATGATCAGTAAAAGAGCCTAGATATCATATTTCAAGAAATTATAAAGGAAAATTGCTCTTATATCTTAGATCCAGAGGGAAAAATAGAAATTAAAAGAATATAGCAATCACCTCCTGAAAGAGATCCCAAAATGAAAATTCCCAAGAATATTATAGCCAAATTCCAGAGCTCCAAAGTCAAGGAGAAAATACTACAAGCAGCAAAAAAAGAAATCATTCAAATATCAAGAAGCCATAGTCAGGTTCACATAAGATTTATTAACTTCCACATTAAAGGAATATAATATTCCAAAAGGCAAAGGAGCTAAGATTACAACAAAGAATAACCTATCCAGGAAAACTGAGTATAATACTTCAGATGGAAAAATTTATTTAATGAAATAGAGAACTTTCAAGCATTCCTAATGAAAAAAAAACCAGAGCTGAATAGAAAATCTGATATTCAAACACAAGCCTCAAGAAAAGCATAAAAAGATAAACATGAAAGAAAAATCACAACATGTGACTCAACAAGGTTAAACAGTTTACATTCCTATATGGGAAGATAAAACATGTAACTGCTGAGAACTTTATCATTATTAAGGCAATTAGAAGGACTGCATAGAAACAGGGAACTGGAGTGAGTTGATAATGTTGAGATGATCTCAAAAAGTTAAGGGATGAGAAAGAAAGATGCACTGGGAGAAGGGGAATATCTCACATAAAAGTATTCAAGGAAGAGATTTTTCAGTGTAGGGACAGGAAATACTTGAACCTCACTCTCATCTGAATTAGTTCAAGAAGGGAAGAATATCCCGACACTCTCAATTTGATATAGAACTCTATGTTATCCAACCTGGAAGTAGGAGGGGAAAGGGATGAGAGAGAGATGGAGGGATGGGGTTGGAGATGAGAAAAGGGAAGGTAGATTAAGACAGTAGTGGTCAGAAAGAAAACAAGCTTTTGAGGAGGGACAAGAGAGAGAGACAGAGGCAGAGACATACAGAGAGAGATGGAAAAGGAGAAGTGGAAAAATTGGATGGAGGGAAATATACAATTAGTAATCATAACTGTGAATGGCATAAACTCACCCAAAAATAGAAGTGGATAACAGAATAGATTAGAAACTAGAATCCAACAACGTGTTGTTTATAAGAGACGTATTTGAAGCAGAAAGAATAAAATAAGAGGCTGGAACAGAATCTATTATACTTCACTAAAATAAAAAGGCAAGGGTAGAAATCATGATCTCAGATAAAGAAAAAATAGACTTAAAAGAGATAATCAGGTAAATACATTTTGCTAAAAGGTACTAAAAACAATGAAGTAATATAAAAAAATTATAGCAAGTTTGTCTAATAAAGGCCTCATTTCTCAACTGTATAGGGAACTGAGGCAAATTTATAAGAATACTAGTCATTCCCCAAATGATTAATCATAAAAGGATATGATGAAGAAATCAAAGCTCTACAGAGGCTAAAACAGCTCTGCGATACCACCTCACACCTATCAGATTGGATATGACAGAAATGGAAAATGATAAATGTTGGAGGAGGAGTGGGAAAATTGGGACACTAATGCACTATTGTGGAGTCATACACTTATCTAACCACTCTGGAAAGCAATTTGGAACCATACTCAAAGAGCAAATTGTGCATGCCCTTTGACCTAGCAATACCACTACTAGGTCTGTATCCAAAGAAATTTTTTTTAAAGGGAAAAGGACCTATTTGTACAAAAATATTTATAGCAGCTCTTTTGTAGCAGCAAAGAATTGAAAGTTGAGGGGATGCCCACCAATTGGGGAATGGCTGAACAAGTTGTGGTTTATGACTATGATGGAATACTATTGTGCTATGATGTTTATGTGTTTATGACTATGATGGAATACTATTGTGAAATAATAAGGGGGTGACCTATATGAATTGATGCAGAGCAAATTAATTAGAACTAAGAGATCATTGAACACAATAACAGCAATATTTTAATGATGATCAGCTGTAAAAGACTTATCTAATCAAAATAATGATCCAAGAAATTTCCAAAGGACCATAACGAAAAATGCTATCCATCTCTAGAGAGAGAACTGATGAACTCTGAATGCAGATTGAAGCATACTTTTTCATTTTCTTTATTTTTCTTGTTTATTTGTGTACATTTTCTTTTGCAACATGGCTACTATAGAAATATATTTTGCACAAGTTCACATGTATATGGGTGAGGGAGGGGTGGTAGGAAGAGAGAGAATTTGGAACTCAAAATTGTTTTAAAAAAAGTAATGTTAAAAATAAATAAGAGAAGAAAGTACTCCTTCATCAGGGTGCACAGTTCCTTTTTTCCTTCCCTTAACCAATTTGTTTCCTTTTTACTTCCCCCTGAGCTAGAGAATGACTAATATGTTCAAATCAAAGAAGTATATGAGCTTATTCTCTTTAAATGTCCATGAGATCATCATTTGAGAATTCCTATTAATCTATTGTAACACAGTGGGTAGAGTTCTGGGACTGGAGTCAGGAAGAAATCATCTTTCTAAGTTCAAGTCTGGCCTCAGATACTTACTAGCTATTGAACTTTTGCAAGTCACTTGATACTATTTCCCTCAGTTTCTTCATCTGCAAAATGAGCTGGGGAAGGAAATGGCAGACCTCTCCAGTATCTTTGCGAGAAAAACCCCAAATTGGGTAATGAGTCAGACATGACTGAAATGATTGAACAACATTGTTTATTCTTTGTTCTTCTGGGAAATCCTCCCTAAATCTTTAGGGAATTCGTTTAGTTAGTTAGCAGTTCATCTAAGGATAAAATGGAGAAATAAGAATCAATCATAAAACATATCAATTGACTACTTTGTGTCAGGTACTATACCAGGCATTCAGGATACAAAGACAAAAAAGGAAAAGAAAAGTAAGAAACAGGCTCTGCTGTCATGGAGCTTATATTTCATTGGTGGATATTTTACATGTATAATTGAATATATAAAGAATAAATATATAGTTATGGAGGGAGTATTCTAGCATTTTGGGAGATCAGGAAAGGCATCAGTTGGCACTTGAGAGCTGTATGTTGAAGGAAATGAGAGATTCTTAGACACACACAAGAAAGGAGAGAATTTCAGTCATAGGAGATAGCTAATAAAAGGTCACAGAGATAGTAGATTGAGTATCCTCAATAAAGTATAGAGAGACCAGTTTGGCTCAACCACAGAGTGCAAAATGGGGGGAGTAAGCAAGCATATGGTGAGATTAGAAAGATTTGAAAATTTGGGGCTATATTAGAATAACCTTTAAAAACTAAACATATTTTATCCTAGAGGTGATAGGTAACCACTAAAGTTTATTGAGTAAGGCAGTGACATAATCAGATCTGCACTTAAGAAAAATCATTTCAGCCACTGTGTGGAGTATAAATTAGAAAGGGGAGAGCTGAGGCAGGAAGGCCAATTCATAGCAGTAGTACAGACAAAGCTTTGAACTAAGGTCGTAGATACCTGGGTATCATTTGGCCTCTTATTAGATATAGGGGTATGTATCTAAAAATATTAATGGAATCATTTTAATGCATTTCATAGTGCTTACAAATGTGTACACTAGGATCAGACTGAGCAAATTCTATTTCATTCACAAAATGTGAACACATCCCTCCCACAACTACCAATGCATCTGGCAGCAACAGACACATTCTGAATTTCCTCCCCAATACACATTGCCTTGAAAACCAAATACAAATGAATTGGACTGCTTTAAGATATGGTCATAAATGCTAGCTAAGCAGTTCCTGCTTTACAGGGAACCCAGGAAGAGGTATTTTTGTTTGTTTTTGTCTTCCCTGCCTGGAAGTTGTCTATTTTTTTATTCTCTTGACAGGTAAGGGATTTAGCTACAGCTTCTATTTTGTGGCCCCTGCCTTCTGCCAGGGTCTAGATGCCATCAAATTTAAGAGGAATCAGTTATTTAACTTCATTAAAAGTTCTTATAAAAGTTAAATCCTTAATCACAACTATCTCCTTAGAGTTCTTTGTATTTTTGGAGGGAGAAATTTCATAGAAAAGTAGAATATATATATATATACCTATATACATATATTAATTTAGAATGACAAGTCTTCAGAGGTTTGCTGCATGTAATATTGAATATGAAAGTCAGATATTTAGGACAGAAGATTTGAGGTGCAGGATCAGTTTCCAGTGTCCTATTGATCTAACCTTTTTTTTTAATTCCTTCCTTCCCCTCACCTCCATTTCAAGGTAAAAACCAAAAGAAGCTGCCAGGGATTGAAAGAAAACTGAAGTAAAAATACAATGACTTAGACCCATACAGCTCTTTCTGTTTTGTTGCAGGGTAGTACCTAAAACTGTTTTGCAGAATAATGCAGTTTGTCTGTCAAGAACTGACTGGAAATAAGAGTACTTTCTAATTCTAAGTCATATAGAGGCATGAGGCAAAGATGTGGATCATGGTAGCAGAAGTAGGTAATTTAAAAAAAATAGACTAAATAGATGACTCTGTTCCAAAACATCTTAGCCTTTGGAGCAAATATTGTCTCTGTAAACTAACATACATCCATGTCGTTATGGGGAAGAAGCCATAGCTAAGTATTTTGCCTAGTTCCTAGATGTGTAGTCTTTCATTAAAGCACTGAAACTTGGTATCTAGGCCTTAAAAAAGATGGAAGAACTGACTGTTTCTCTTATGCAGAATAGGTAGTTCCTAAACTGAGAACTATAATAAAAGTCCAATAGATAACATAAGTAAGAACAGCCCAGCCAGATGCCTACTGGAGACATAACACACAAGGAATAGCGAAGATTCAACAGCCAACCAAAGGGAATAGTATTGTAGTGCCAAGAGGGTACCAGGACCTGCAGAAGGTAGAATGATGATATTTTAGAGAAGGAAACTAAGATACAGATCGATCAGTCAGAAAACATGTGTTAAGTGCCTACTATGTGCCAGGCACAATACTAAGCACTAAGCACACAAAAAGAGGCAAAAATAGTGCCTGCCTATAAGGACCTCACAATCTAATGAGAGAGAGAGCTAGCAAACAAATATGTACAAACAAGCTGTATACAGGAAAAATAGGAAATAATTAAAAGAGGGGAGACTAGAATCAGAGGTTGGGAAATCAAGTAAGGTGTTTTTTTTTGGTTTTATTTTGTTTTTTGAGGATTGGGGAAAACATGGACATGTTAATAGGTGATATGGAAGGAGCCAACAGACAGGGAGAAACTGAAGATAAGTGATAGGGTGGGAATAACTGAAAGTGTAATCTCTTGGAGTGATCACTTGTGCAGGTGCAGGGGTGAGCCTTGGAATTTAAGTGACTTACCAAAGTCATACTTAATGTATCTGAGTTGAAAGTAGAATTGATGTCTTCAGTATTCCAGGTCTAGTGCCATTTCACTATGTTGTTTCAGATATAAACTATGAATTATCCTACCATACATGTATCCTAACCAAATATATCCCCTATATTTGCATGATTCCTATGCCCAGCCATCCTTCTGGCTGATGGCACAAGTATTTGTGAGAGTGGACTCCATATTTTGGGGGGCCAATTAATGATGTACTACTACTTTTCTTATTATATCATTTCATTAAATGTATTTCCTTTGAACTCATCATGTCCCATGACTGATTTGAAAAATAGATCAGGAAGAGGAAAACTTTCAGGGAAAGTGTATGAATGAGACATGTGTGCCCCTCCCTTTGTGTGCTCAGGCCACACACGTTCCCACATGATGTGCTTTCATTTACTAGTCACTCAGAGGACAAGGTGAGTTTCTGCTGCTCATTGAAAGATTGTCTTTTTCTGCTGCTATCTCTTTGGCATTAGAGATGCTATTCAGCTGAGGTGCTACCTCAGGAGAAGGAATTAGCTCTGTCATTTCTTTCTTTTATCTTATAGCCCAGAAGTTAAGCTTCAGCTCTTTT
Organism: Vombatus ursinus; assembly: GCF_900497805.2. Taxonomy (NCBI): domain Eukaryota; kingdom Metazoa; phylum Chordata; class Mammalia; order Diprotodontia; family Vombatidae; genus Vombatus; species Vombatus ursinus. Next base: position 25,894,653 of record NW_020954608.1, read on the forward strand.
AGGAGAAATGCAGGCCATCACATACAATGAACACTGCATGAGAAAAAATTCTTATCTTGGGCTTTAGAAAGAAAAAGAAGTGAATCGGCTCCATGAATTCTATTACCAAGAGTTAAGCTCTTCCAAACAAACTCAGACCAGCCAACTGACTAATTAAACCCTAAAGACATTTAGTCTGTCTTTCTGAATCACCTCTTCTTGGTACTAAAAGCCACATCCTTATCTCAAGCTTCTATTTGACTTGGGGTTGGAAAGCCCAGTTGAACTCTCCTCAGTACCCAATAATCAATCCACATTATACCTCAAACCATTTGGGAGACTTCTTCTTTGGGAGACTTCTTCTGAACAAAGTTCAAATGGCTATGTGTGTATGGCTGTTGCTGTGGCATTTTTCAGTCCTCCCCTTCATCTGCCTATGACATATATATCCTCCGTTTTGCTTTGTATTTGAAGAGGAGGCAAAAGCTAAAAAAAGAAAAAAAAACCTAGGTAATGCTACTTTAGGGTTCTCACCATGGGCTTCAAATTATTTTTTTTAAATCTTCACCTTTGATGTCTGTGGCCAGCAACCAAATGAGCCACCCAATGCTTTCACTCACCAAAAAAAAAAGGTAAAACTGAGGATTACTACTTTATTATAACATTAATAATGTATTGTGATATATTATAGCATAGTATGATATAAAACAATATGATGTAGCATAGTATAGTAAAAATATTATTTTTAATATAGCTGACATTTACATTGAGCTTTAAGGATTGTAAAGTGCTTTACATAAATTTTCTGATTTACTCATTTTCAGTCATCTAAAAACTTAGACCCTTACATTTCTGCTTTCATCTTTTGATGCTTCTCTTCAAAGGAAATAGGGGTGTTTTTTTCCTCCCTTAGGCCTTCTTGACTCTTATCTTCTTTCACCCTTCTGCCTACTTATCTTTGAAATGCCCTTAGCTTCAAGAGCTACTAGTTCAGCCCTGCATTTGACCCTCATCTATTATCTTGCGTCTTTTCCCTTGCCTAGTCTTTCTTCTTTTCTTATAATCAGCCAGTCTTTAGTCATGCCTGTCACCTTCCTCTTTTCCTGTCCCTCAGCTTTGTCAGTTACCATCCTTCACACTTTGAACAACCTCCCACATCCTATTCAAGCTTCCCTTCTCTCTTCACATAAAACCTATTTCAAACCTTCCTCCTGCAAAAAAAAAAGCCTACCTGCCAGGAAGATCAGTGAGCAGGCATTTGTGTGCCCTAGGCAAGCTTGGAAAATTAATGTAATGGCATTTCAAATTGGTGCCCTCTCTGTACTGTTTTCTATAGGAAGCTTTGAATCTTCACCATAACATTTACTACTTGGCTAATCCTAAAATAAATACTTACGTGCCATGTAAAGCAGATTTTTCTCCAATTAAAAGTATGTGCATTAACTTAAAATATAATTATAGTTATATCTGACAAAAAATATTTCTATTTTATTTAAAATCTGTGATATAAATATTTTTATATTTTATATAGAGTAATAATAAAAAGTCACTTTCATTATACTCCCTGAATGTTCATCCTAAATGACTGCCCAACTTGTCTTCCCCTAGTCATAACTGTGTACTTCTTAACCCAGATCCCTAGCCCAAGTTCCTTTGCTTGGTTTAGGCATAAGTATAGTGCATGCCTTAGCCTCACAACTCACCCCTGGGACTGGCTACACATACTTATTTTATCCTATAATGTCCTTCCTCTTTGAACCCATACTGACCTCTGATGATAGGCTAATTTGAACTTGTTCAGGAGATAGATAATCTAAAGAGAAGTCTATTCCTCTCCCGTTGATCCTGCTTGTTCTCTGATTCCTCTTCTATGCTTGTGCCTCAGCCTCTGAATCCCATGGATAATAATTGATGAACTCCATGATTCCAAATATAACTTAAACTCATAACAGTTCCTGCTCTTCCTAATCATGGAAAGGACACCGTATACTTTAATGTGAAAGCCTTTTGGTGTCCAAGAAACCAGCCAGTGAAAACCTTAGTAAAGTGAAACTGGAAATAAGAACACTCACTGAAGAAAAACAATTTTGAAAGAAATGTTCCACATTTGACCTTATTGTCCTTTCTAGAAAATCAAAGATGTGAAATCTCCTTTTAATATTGCAAGTCATAGGATCTAAGAGTTGTAGGAAATTCCAGAGGTCAACTCATCTAAGATATACCCAAATACCAATCCCTCATACAATACAACTAAATTCAATAAACATTTATCAAGCTCCTTCTGTATGAAAGACACTATGTTAGGCCCTGGGCATGCAAAGATAATAATAAAATAGCCCTTGCCCTTAGTGAGCTTACATTCTACTGGGTACAAATACCATATACAGAGAGAAGTGAAGAAAAAACAGAGTATATGCAAAGTGAATACAAAGTAATTTTGAGCAGAGGTGAAGAGTGCACAGGCAACTACAATATCAGCAAAGATCCTGTGTTCAAGGTGCCACTCCACTTTGCATTTGCTGCTTTCAGTTCTAAGGAACAAGATCCCCCTGCCATGTTACACTCATCACTTCTAATGTCATCTTGCTGCTAACTTAAGCCTTGACTAACACCACCTCCCTCATCTTCCTCCCGCTTCTGATTGGAGGGTTGGAGAGTGGAGTACCAAACTCCTCCCAATGACTTTCTTTACAGAGGGCAGAAACTGGACTTTCAGCTCATTCCACTTTGCATCTGCTGCTCTGCTTGGTTTCAACTCCAAAAGGGGAGCTATCCCAATACCAGATACCTACTGGTATAATCCACCTCCCTTGCCACTTTCCTGCCTTCTTTTATGTGTTGTCTCCCCCTTTGGATTGTAAGCTCTTTGAGGGAAGGGATTGTCTTTTTGTTAATTGCACCTCCAGCACTTAGTAAAGTGCCTGGCACATAGTAGACACTTAATAAGTGCTTATTCAATTGTATTGGACCTGAGCTAACCTTGAGAGTAGCTAAGGATTTCAAGAGGAAGAGATGAGGAGAGTGAGCACCCCAGGTATGCAGACAATCTCTGAAAAGTCACAGAGGTTGAAGATAGAATGTTGTGCAAGGGAAAGAGCATCCCCAACAACCAGGGATGGGAATAACACTTTTGCAGGCTCTCAACAAGAGAGGATTCTATGATGTAGTTCAAGTAGAATATATTTTTGCTACATTGTACCATATGTATACCACCAGCATGTAAGTGCAAAGTTGCAAAGGAAAAGGGAGTTAGTATTTGGTTTCAAGCAATAGCCTGATCATCTGATTTATGTCTGTGGGTAGGCACTCTTAAACATATATTGTGGCAACAAAGCTTTTGGCAAACTGGTGAAGCTTGTGAATCTTCTTTTCAGAATAATGTTTTTAAATGATTAAATAAAATGCATAGAGTTATAAAGAAAACTAATTATATTGAAGTACAGTTATCATTTTTAATGATTTCATAGGTCATAAGGGGTCAAGAGCCCCTGATCTGAAGTAAGTGGCCAAATGGCATTATGTGGGGTATTAAGGTACCACCATGGAGTTTAGATATAATGCACTAGTAATGTTTTTGCAAACTAATATTGGTTGAATTAATATTATATGAAGTATTCTTGTACAAACTTTTGTGGGGGCTTTTGCGGTATATATTACATGCCATCAGGATCACAGATAGAGAATTCAATGGAAAACAAGACCCAAGAAGTAGATATTGCCACTGACCTCCCACTTTAATTGTTTTCAAAAATTCTGTTTTTCTTCTCATTTGGTATCTTATCCCTGATTTACTTTGTTTTTATCATCTTGTCATTTCTCTAAACTCTCAACCGAGCATCTCAAAAGTTTTAGTGATAGCTAAAAGCCCCAACAAATACCTCTTAGCTCATCACTTCATATTGCCTATCAGTTCAGCTCTATAGTAACCTAAACTCATTTTCAGCATCAATCTGTTGCAAATTTCAAAATTAAGACACAGGTCCTGAGATTCAAATAACTGTGTGTGTATTCAACACTCAGTGTGCAACCAAAAATATTAGTTGTCCTAATGTAATAATATTATGTGTAAGGATAAATGAATAATGTAATATAAGAAGCAATATAAATAGCATGAAATGAAACATTGTTAGAGTAGCTTCTACAATTGGATGAAATATAATTCTTAGATTCCTAGTATGTGTGTCCAGAATCTTTTCATTAAAAAAAAAAAGTTTCCAAAACATCCTCAATGAATGGCCATTAGTTGCAACACTCTCATAAAGATGCGATAATCATTATTAGTTAAGTGGTCTTAATAAGGGTCAATCCTTCAAATATGAAGATAACACATCTGACCTACAGAGATGAATATGCTTTCAATAATTTTCCCAGTAGGTGAGACAGATTTGTTGTGATTCATTCAAATCCTCTAACTCAGACCCACTTTTTCTTAAGTATAAACTTTGCTAAATGGATAGCCAGTATTAATGGAACAGTCTGTGACCCTGGAACAGGCTTAAGCCAACTGGTTTGTAAAGAAACCAGATTCATAACCCTGAACTCAATAGAACTACATTCTAACCAACTCAGCTAACTGACCATTGGTAATGATTTATGTCGTTTCAAGACCACCCGGGCATTTTTCCCCAATACTTGTCAGTCACCAATATGAAGAAGTACAATTAAATTTTTGCTTATCTGGGATTGTTCCTTGGTAGAGGTCATGCCTTCAATTATAGAACTTTACGAATAAATTCCCATAACAGAAACCTCCTCACCTCCTCCACTGGATAATCTCTTTCAAGATTTGCAAAGTCAAAGACTAGAAAATATTCATCAATTCAAGTTCATTGCAAATACATGCTTTGATAATTACCTTAAGCTTGAAGTCATGGTAACTATGTGCAGTACAATTTAGAAAGAATTGTTTCTCCTTAGCTTTTTTGGAAATGGATGAATAACTCCAAATTAATCAATGTTGGAAACATAAAAATTCCAAGGATCATTTCAAAACATGTTTGCTTTATTCCTGTGTTCTTTTAGGAAGCTGGACTTGCATTTGTTTTGTCTGTAAAATTTCTGATTTCCTAACCCCAACATATAAAAGAAAGGGAAGGGAACAAGAAAGGGAAGGAGAAGAGGAGGAGGAAGAAGAAAGGGAGGAGCTGCATTACCCAAATGGAACTTGCTTGTTGGGTCCCCAGTGGGGCAGCCCAGACTACTCACAGGTTATTGTTTGTCCTTCATTTTCAAAAAGGACCATGGCTTCAGGAAGGTGATTCTATGACTTGCAAGTGAATTGGACTTAAGTGAGGGAGGGCTGTACCAGCCTCAGTTTCTCCTCCAGAGCCATCTGGGTCCAGTGGCAAGATATAATCAGCACAACTGGAGATGGCCCCCAGATTTAGACTCAGAAGCTACTTGAGAGGCCACTGAGTCCACTGAGGCTGCAAGGTGTTAAGTGGTTTGACCAGGATCACATATCTGGTAAGTGTCTGAGAAAAGATTCAAACACTGTTCTACTTTACTCCAAATCTATCTGCTACAATAGGGAAAGAAGACAATAAGATGACTCCCCTAATAGAAGCAAAAAGGTCTTGAGGTGGACTATTGAGGGAAAAAAGCACTGTATGTTCTTTGTGGGATCAAGGCCAGATTATAGAGGACCTTAAATGTTAGCCTAAGATGTTTGAACTTGATCCTTTACATAATGGGGAGCCATTACAAGAGCAAGTGTCCATGAGTAAATCATAATGAAATCATCTACAACAATATTTGGAAAGGGAGAGAGTAAAAGTAATAGTATTACATTTAGAAAATGATTACACTTGGTTGGCATGATAAAGGCCTGTATTAGGGTGGCAGCAGAGAGAATGTAAATGAAGTAACAAATTTAATGGCTGCTATAAAGGAAGGAGTGATAGGATTTGGTGACAGATTGGATCTACAGAAGGAGGTGGGGTAGAGGTAAGAAGGAGGAAGTAGCCCATGCCTTAGTTGCGACCTCCACCTATGACCCTGTACCAAAAATGAATCATATGGCAGAAGTCCTAAGGATAGGGGTTATTAACTACTCAGTTCACCCTTCTCAATGATTAATTCTGTTTTATTCCAACTTTCCTCTTCTCCCCTTCCTGCCTCTCTATATCCTTCTCTTAGCTAGGACCAACTTCCTTCAGGCTTTGCCCCATGGCTACCCCACTAAATATCTGCCTAAACACTGTAATTACCAACCCTCAATTCTCTGTCCTTCATTAGATATGTGTACTCCTGATGGTTACTTATGAAGGAATCCAAGAGACAAGATAAATTTTCTTAAAAGAATGAAAGTAGGTGAAAAAGAATAAGCATACTGAACTTTGAGAGGGTCCATGCTAAAGCAAGAGGATCCAGAAATGGACTCTGAGAATAAACAGAGAGGTGAAATGAACTAGAATAACTCAGTGGCTTTAAGATAGAGATTGGACCTATGATTTAACCAACATACAAACTCTCAAATATGTAAACTCTACCAATGCAAATCAACACCAATCTGAAGCTTATAATTTTAGAGAGTTGCATATGTCACTGAGAAGTTAATCAATGTGTCCAGGTTCACACAGCCATATATATCAAAGGTAGAGTGGCTAGAGGATAAAGAGCTAACATTTAAACCAGAAAGTCAATGTTATATAGGAGTGACTCTTAGAAAGAGAGATTGGTTAATAATACAAAATAACACATAGACAGTAAATTCATAAAACTCATAGTAAAGGATAAATCTTGCTAGTTTTAAGAAAATTATTATTTTTAATATATGTAGACAGTACAAAAATAATTCCTTTTATTGATTTTTTGTGGATAATTCAAATATATGTTAGTTGGTAAGGTTTAATCACTACCTTTTCAGTAACTCATACTATGAACACTGAAAGTTACATTTTTTTCACTTTACACCAGTATTGCATTGCATAAAACTCCTCCTATTACCACCACCAATGTTCAAGTAGGGTAGAGATAAATTTATATTCATGAACTTTCATGCAAAGCCTTAAGGAAACAATGAATGGCACAATGACATAGATCATAGAGAGCTAGCTTCAGATTCAAGAAGACTTGGGCTTATGTTTTGCCTCCAACACTTACCAGCTATATAACCCTGGTAAGGCATTTGACAGCTCAGTGGCCCAGACAACTCTCCAAAACTATGAGTTACATGTGAATAGCTGATCTGCATTGATAATGAGTTTCCATACAATGTGTTCCCTGATACCATTATGAAATCACAAGTCTGAAGCCTTCAAACATGTGAGTGTACACACACACACACACACACACACACACACACACACACACACACACAAATTAATCACTGAAAAACAATGGGTTCTTATTTTAAGAAATTCAAAGAGATTTACAAATATGTGTTCACAAACAATTTTGTTTTTTGAAAATGGAACAACTACTCTTCTTGTACTGGTGGAAGAAGAGCTAAGTGATTAGTCTAAGACCAACCAGAAGCAAAACCAATTGTATTATCTACTAAGTATTTATGAAAGGCCTACGTATAAGATCCAGACTACTCAAGATTCTCAGAACTGAAATGTCTTTTTCCATGGAGCTATGCCTCAACTGTGGTGATTAAACTGAAATCTCAGTTCAAAATAAAAAACACAAAAAATAACAACCAGAAACTAATTTTTAGAAAAAAATTTAAAACCCTAAATATTTGCCCCAAATATTTGAGGATATGTGATTTCTAGATTCATATTCACTACAAACTAGACACGTGGCCTTTGTAAATCCAATCCAATAAGCGTTTATTAGGCAATGCACCATAAATGAGAACTATACACATACCTACCTACCTCATAAGACTACTAGCAATAATATCTAATTATATAACACTTTGAAGTTTAGAAAATACTTTCTGGTACAGTCGGAAATGTACTGGACTTGAAGTCAAAAACACCTAAGTTCAAATCCCACCTTAAACACCAACTCAGTTATGTGATCTTGAGCAAGTCACTTAACTGCTCCTTGGAGCCTCAGTTTCCTCATCTGTAGAATGAAGAAGTTAGAATCAATGTCCTCTAATGTCCCTATGATTTCATTAGTGTAGGCACATTCTTCTACCAAAGCAAACTAGCACCTATAATCTTAGAAAGTTGCTGGGAGTAGGGGGAGGCAGAAGGGTGGATATTGAGAGATCAAGTTGCTTGTATTATCTTGTATTGTTTTGAACTAGGTCTCCCAGACTCTAAAGTTAGGTAGCAATCCATTCTGTCATATGAGGTACAGGATATAGTCATTGATTTTGATTATGAATTACTCTGGACTAAGTTTTGGTATTTTGTGTTCTATGTGCTATTTAAATCCCTTCCCATTGAGCTATAACCTCATTTAATTCAATTATTTAATACAACTGCCATCACTTAGCAGCCTCATGGACTCATTACCCAGAAGACATATATCCCTTGAAGCTCACAATCTAATAAGAAAAAAAGAACACAGTACCTAATACACTGAATATGTATAATAAAGAATAAATAATAATTACAATAACCATAACACATAGCAACCAAATGACAAGTCCATATAAGTGAGGAATCCAGAAGAAGACATTTTCTTCTGAAAAGCCTGGCATTTAAACATCCATTAGGCTACACTGCTTTGCATGAGTTTAAAGAAGAAATAGGGAAAAAGAAAAAAGAAAATATCTTTCTCATAAAAGTTGGTTTCTGATGCAAAAATAGGTGATGAGAGATATTTGACATTTAAGAGACTCTTGTTCTGCCAGGAATGAGATTCCCCACGGGGGTGATATAACATCACAAAGGTTACACTCACCTCCATCACGAGTTTGTGGATTTATCTTGAAAGGGTAACAAGAGTTGGGGGGCTGAGGGAAAATTAAGGAAGCATATTTCTAGCTTGAATGACACAAAGAGAAATTGTTCATTTAAAAATTCAGCAGATGGCTTTTGATGCTTGGTTGCAGATTTCAGTAACTCCTTTGATCAGTCAAATATATCAGGAGTATATAATGACATAAACTGAAGACATGGAAAAAGGCTTTCTGCATTTGCAATTTCTCCATCTTCATAGATCCCTGTTTTCAGATTTCTTTAACACTGAGCTGAAAGAAATCCTGTGACATGTGAAAATTCCCTTTTAAAAATTCATTCTCCTTATTTTTATAGATTTTTCCCCTCCTGTTCTCAACCAAGATACTAATATTATTCACGTGCCTCAAAGATAGATTGCTTGTATTTCGTGAACAATATCTGGTATTGCTTCTGGTTAAGCCTTCATGAAAAATCTTACTTTTCTATAGATGGGAAAACTCCCATTTCATGATAACAAAAGGCTGTCTCTCAGCTATCTTAAATCTGAATGGTCCTGTTCAATTGATAAGAGAACTGAGGCCTGAATTAGCATGTTATCCAACTATTGCTAAACAGCAGTACCCCTGTGTTATTTAATTTACTGTCTATTTCTTTTAGATTTACCAGAGAAATAAGGGGAAAGGAGAAAAGAAATCAAATATTTATTGATATTGAAATTTTATGAAAAATAATAGTGTGGTTTCTATAAAAGGCTGAAGGATGAGAAAGTTTTCTATATGAAAACTGCTGGGTTGAGTTGATGGCAGGTGGGAATCTAAGTAGCAGGTAGCTTGGATGACAGTGACATCTTTGCCACCTCCCTTTCACTACCAACCCTATCAGAGACTTTAGAGATGTTTCCAGAAAGTGTCAAGGTTTGAAACCACAATCCTGGGGTCTAGATAACGTAGAATGAGACACATCTAGCTATAAGACAGTGAAGTATATGTCCAGAGAAATGCCTGGGTGTATTTTTTCTGGAAAAAACTAAAGGGATGCTATATTAAAATGTGTACTTCAAGTTAGTGATAGTGATGATTATGTCATACAATCCTCATTTAATCCACCCTGGGGAAACATTAAGTAGAAAGACTGCCTATGCCATCGTTCTATCTCCCTCCCCTTTTCTGAAAATCTTTCCATTTACCCTTCCTTTTTTTAAGAAATTGACATGCCTCATTTCTATTAGTTGTCATGAGGGAAAGCAATCTGCTTAACCCTTTCCTAGGAAGATATTAGTGTATGATAATAGCAGCTAGATGACACAGCAGATAGAGCACTGAACCTGGGGTCAGGAAGACCTGAGTTTGAAATCTGACACTTACTATCTCTGTGACCCTGGACAAGTCACTTAACCTCTGTCTCAGCTTCCTCAACTGTAAAGAAGAGCTTAACAGCACCTACCTCCCAGAGCTGTTATTTGTAAATATTAGTAAAAAGCTTAGCACAGCACATAGTGAGTGTTTATTCCCTTCAGTTACTCCTCTAGGAACATTTGAATTTACATTTTATAACTGAGGGGTTCCCAACCTTTTTTAATTCCCCATGATGGAGGAGAACCCCCTCCATTTTGGCTCCTATGTCTTTTGGCTCTCCATAAACCTCTAACACATCTATTCAATATTAAAGGAAGGGAAAAAATTATACACAAACATATGGGAGATAAGATAAGAAAATTAGATTGCTTTTTAACCACTAATTTTAGACATTCTCTTTACCCCCTTGACAAGTTTCTTATAATGCTTCAAAGTATGTATAAGTGAGGTTAGGAATCCTCTCCCTAACCCAAAGGAATGAAACCCAAATAGTGGAATTTTGATCATTGTGCAAACTAGTAAATACATTTTAGAATGGGGTCTTTCTAGCATTCCTCAAATCATATCAACAGCATACAGGAAAAAAAATCTACGACTGAAATCACCTAATAATGCAACATTTGACAAGTGCAATACTTGGATTGAAGGCCTCCACACATAAGCTTTTTGTTCTAAGCTCTCATTCAGTTATCAACATTGCTTCATTCATTATATATTTAATAAGCACCTACTCTGTACAATTAGTGGGCATACAAAGATAAATTAGAAAAGACTGTTGACTCCTAGGAGCTTTTATATGTATTAGCAAATATCAATTGAGAGTAATTATCAGCATGAGGTATATAGTGCTTAACAGGGTATCCACTTGGAAGGGTGAAGAGAGAAAGATCTTCCCTTTAATTTGCCTCATGCTCCTCCACTGTCCCATGTTACTGCACAGGGCACTATCCCAGAAGCATACAGAGTATCCTAGGAGAATCCAATCAGAGTTTTAAAGTGAGAAAGGTCTTTAGAGATGAACCAGAGAGGTTAAGTGATATTTCAAGGTCATACAGTTAATAAATGACAAGAGGTGGGATATGAACTCAGGTCCTTTGGGGGTCTTTTTGCCATTGCACCTACCTTGTCCTTCCCTTAACACCTGGAGAGGCAAAAGGTGAATTGTCTGGGTGAGGTGCCACTCCTACCACTAAATTCAACTGATTTGTTCCAGGCAAAATTTCCTAGCCATCACTGGACAAATGATAAGCAAAATTGGGGCAAAATGCCCCATTATAAGAGGAAACAGACTGACAGACTCTTATTTTCAAAGTCATTCAGTCTTACAGAAAAGTACAACTAGATATCTGTAATCTTCTCATCTTATTTTTAGTCTCGAGGTTCCTGAGAAATGCCTGCATTCTTTCATCATGACAACACTGAAAATGATACCACAGAGAGAAACTAGATGGCATTTCGTTCAGATACTGTGATTTTAAAATTAATTAAGTTAGATTTAGTGTGTACTAACTCCCTCAACCTTCAGTCTTCATATCATAGAATCCTGGGGTTGTGAAAGGATTGCAGAAACATCCTTAATGCAAATTGAAGTAACATCTAAGAAACCCCTGATAACGAAATCTCCCCAAGCTAAAGGCAATGATTTAATCTGTACCAGATATGTGTCTGCATTTTCAACAAAAGGTGAACTACCTCTCAGGCTCCTTCTTTCAACTCCTTGTTCCTCCCACTACCAACTTTAGCTTCCTCTTAATCCTTTAGCATCCTAACCCTAGCCTTCGCCTGCATCTTGCCTCTGATGGATCTAGTACTTTAGTACATATTTTCTAAGTTGTTTGTTAACTATCTGAGTTATGAATATCAACAAGTTTAAAAAATAAAACCTAACATTATAGGATAGGTAGTGCCAGAGAGGCCCCTATACGATAATACAATACAATAAACATTTATTAATCACCTACTATATGGCAAACACTTTGTTAATGATACAAATAAGAAAGATAGTCCCTGCCCTCAAGGAGCTTAAAGTTTGATAGGGGAAAACAGAAAAACAAGATGCAAAAGGAAATTGAAAAGCAAGGGGAGGGAGGGAAAAGGTACCCAGTACAAGGTCAGAAGGGTTGTGGAGTCAAAACCAAGCAGAACAGCTTTTGGAAAGTGATTAGCTGAAGAGTTAATGGGATTTCTGAGGTCTCCTTAAAGGAAGGTTTTAAAGAGATTTAAAGAAATATATCACAAAAAGATCATGCACTATGACAAGGTGAGTTTTATACCAGGAATGCAGGGCTGGTTCAATATTAGGAAAATTATATGCATAATTGACCATTTCAATAACAAAAGCAAGAAAAATCACATGATTATATTCATAGATGCATAAAAAGATTTTGACAAAATACAACACCCATTCCTACTAAAAACACTAGAAAGCATAGGAATCAATGGAACCTTTCTTAAAATGATAAATAGCATCTATCTAAAACCAAGAATAAACATTATCTAATGGGGATAGACTTAAAACCTTCCCAATAAAATAAGGAGTGAAGCAGAGATGCCCATTATCACCACTATTATGCAATATTGTACTACCTGCTATAGCAATAAGACAAGAAAAAGAAATTGAAGGAATAAAAATAGGCAATAAGAAAACAAAATTATCATTCTTTGCACATAATACAATGGTATACTTGGAGAATCCTAGAGAAACAGCTAAAAAATTAGTGGGAAAATTAGGATACTAAAGTACTCTCCTCACTGCTGCCCTGACCTATGATCCAGCTGCTGCTAATTGTTTCTGCTATGAATTATCTAAGTTATAAATCAAGGATATCATCTGTGTGGAAGTCCCACTGTGACAATATACCATTGGATTTTTAAAATAATTTTTAAAAATGTTTAACAAATTTAATAATTTAAACCAATGTTAACATTTTGGAACTATGTCCAAAGGACTATAAAACTGTGCATACGTTTTGACCTAGCAATACCACTACTAGACCTGGATCCCAAAGAGATTAAAGAAAAGGGGAAAGAACCTATTTATACAAAAGATATTTATAGTTGTTCTTTTAGTGGTGACAAAGAAATGGAAATTGAGAGGATATTCATCAATTGGGGAATAGCTGAACAAGCTGTGGTATATAATTGTGATGGCACACTATTGTGATGTAAAAAATGACAAGGAGGGTGGCTTAAGAAAAACCTGGAAAATGTTTTATGAACTGATGCAAAGTGAAGTGCATAGAATGAGGAGAGCATTGTCCACAGTAAAAGCAATATTGCAAAGATGATCAAATGTGAAAGTCTTAGCTATTCTGATCAAGACAATGATCAAGACAATTTCAAAGGACACATGACTAAAAATGCTATCCATCTCCAAAGAGGAACCAATGAATTCTGATTGCAGATTAAAGCCTACTTCCTTCACTTTCTTTCTATTTCTTCTTTTTTTCCTGTTTTCTTTTGCAAAATGGCTAATGTGGAAATATGTTTTGCATGACTTCACACATACAATCAATATCATATTGTTTGCCTTCTGAATAGATTGGGGAAGGGCAAGAACAAGGGAGAGAACTTGGAACTCAATTTTTTAAAAAAATAAATGTTAAGAATTTTTATGTAATTGGAAAATATTAAATAAAATAAATTAAAATATTTTAAAAAATAAAAGGAGACTTTGAGAGAGGTTTTTGTTGTTGTTGTTGTTTTGTTTTTTTTTTTGTTTTTGTTTTTTTTTTGCTCTGTCCCCCAGTTCTTCAATCAGAAGGGCAGAGACAATTGAGGGTAGTGATGAGGTGTGAATACCAGATGAAGCATTCTCTATGATGATGAGGTAGTTTGTCCCATTCCTAGTTCCTTTTCCCCAATCTTCTAGGACTTGTTTTAAGGATTTAAATTCCCACTAAGTTTTAAGCAACTCTTAGGTCAATCATATTCATCCAGGAGATAAAATAAACACTTTACAACATACCTAAATGCCAGTCTTATCAGAATAAGATTTCTCTAATGCTAAACACTCATAACATTAAAAATCCATATTGCTCTAAAGTAAAGGTTAGTGCCTCATTAAACAATCAGAAGGACAAATGATGTCCTCTTAGTAGCTTAGAAGTTTCATTAAAGGGATGTGTCCTCACCAAATATTGAAGGAGAAAAATAGTGCTATGGCCAAAGCATATAAACAACCTCTTGTTTTTGTCTAGGCTGCTTTCAGTGCTTAGTGAAAAAGAAAAGAAAAGGAAATAAGGGGAAGGATTTGCAATAGTATAGCTCAACAATGAGTTAGAGAATACTCAGAAATGAACAAACTCCAAGGGTTTAGGACACAGAATAGCAAGTTGTTCTGCTGGAGAATTATTTATCCCTCCTTCCCACAGTGCCCTCCAAACAATAGCTCACTAGTACTCAAATACAGAATACACTTATATTTGCTCTCCCTAAGAGGTGACACCATATGGGGTACACAGCAGGTACTCCAAGCATAAAACTTGTGAAGGCAACAAGAGATGTGTTCAGCTATAGGTATTCAACCTGAAAATGCAACTTGAAAATCAGCTCTTGCCTGACTGATTAGAGTGAAAAATTGAGTCATTTACCCAGAGATAATTGCTGATCCAGACCTTTTCCTTTGTCATGTCAACAAGAATTTATTAAGTGATTACTATGTGCCAGGCAATGTGCTAGGTGCTGAAAAAACAAATACAAGCAAAAAGAAAGATAGCAAGGAGCTTATATTCTAATGGATGACTAGAAAACATAAAAAGAACCTGAAAGGTGGAATGGGGAGGAGGGTACCTGCCTAGGTGGCATGTTAGAGAAAAGAGCCTAGAGATTCAAGAGTGGAACCCAAAGAAGAATGAAAGAGTAACAGGGCTAACCTGGGCATTTTCCTTAAAATGGAGAGTCTGAGAGGAATTGACCAATCAGAGGAAGGGGATACAGGGGTAAAATGATCTTCCTCAGCAAGAAGATTGCTGGGTCCCAGTGGGAAAAGATGTCTGGAAAATCAGAAATAGAGCAAAGACAGGAATAAAGAAGTTCTAAATCAGGCAAAAATTCATTTTCAAATTGAAATCGTGCAAATTGTATCTTGCCTCAGGATTCATACCATTAGGCATCATTCAGAAGAGTACAGGCTCATAAACTTAGAGCTAGAAGTAATATTATGTCATATAGTATAAACTTCCTCCTTTTACATATGAGAAAACTGAATCTTGAAGAAATTAAATGACTTGCTTAAAGTGACACAGTTAATAAGTAGGAGAGCACAGATTCAAACCTAGATTAGAATCCTTGGCCAATGAACACTAGGTATGGGGAGTGGTCATTAGGTTTGACAAGTCTCAGGAAGTTCTTATTCTGAATCCATGGTCTAGAAGAACAGACCTCTTGATTCTTTACATCAGTTCAACAAAAAGCCATCTCAAATGAGTAATACCTGCAATTTTTGTGCCCTTAAGTACTAGTCTATTCACCTTGTCTTCCTCATATCATTATCATTTCTTTTACAATGGCAACCATAGATCCAAGTCAAAATTTCTTGAAGGATAAGAAACTTCTTCATGAGATGATATACCTTACCCCCTTTATGGGAAGAGCTGCATATCTGTTTCCTAGCACCAAAATGTCAGTTTTCCTCCTTATCCACTTCCATTGCCATTATTAAGAAGTATTATTCTACCTCTCAACCTTCTAGGTCAAGTGAAAAATTTCTCTTGGCCCAAAATAATGCACTGAAATACCCCCCATAGAAGTGAATTAAGGTCAGAAAGAAAAGTCTCATATATCAAAAATATACCAAGTAGCACATTCTGTGGTACAAAATAACACCACTAGTGTCAAAGTGGGTGCCCACCAAATAGGAAATGGTTGAAAAACTTGTAGTATATTAATAGATTGAAATATAATTATTCTATAAGAAATGACAAATATGAGGAATTCTAAAGACTTTTATAAACTGACAGTGATAAAAGAAGACCTAAGAGAAAAATAAGCTTGATGACTACAATGATGTGAATGAAAGCAATACAAAAGACATCAGACTTAAAAATATATAAAATGTCTTACCAATTCAAAGTATTGGTGATGAACACTTTCTTCCTCTTGGCAAAAAGGTTATGCACTACAGGTTCAAATTTGTCATGCCCTGTCAAACACATGGTACTATTTTGCCTGTTTTTCTGTGTTATAAAAGAATGTTCTGTGATGAAATGTGCTAATTCTTTAAAAATAAAAAGTCAATAAACATGAAAAAGGCTTTACCTTTGTGTCTTCAGTTTTTTTTTAATTTCTTACTTCATTCTCCCTGACAGTCTCACAGTTAGAAACATATTTTCTTCTCTCCTTTTCACATTTTCCACTACTACCAGAAGCACAAACACATCGCACTTCCTATAAGTCATTACAAAAATGTCATCAGTTTACAAAGTTACTAGAAAACAATGCTTCAGGCCTTTATTTTCTTTTTGGTAGCTCTTTTGGTCAACCCTTGTAATTGTGGCAAACTGTTTCCCACTTTTGTTTCAGATACTTAAAACTGAGTCGCAGAGAGTCCATAAGAGAGGGTTAATTCATTTTATTTTTTCAGTTCAATGAATTTTACTTTTTCTTCCATTGTTAGGCACATGTATTCAAATGTATTTACAAAAGCAAAAGAATATTATGAAAATAAAAGAAAGAAAAATAATAGCACATGTGCCTATGGATTGTCACTTAATTGCTGTTAAGTAAGTGTTATCAAAGTTGCAATGAAATCAGTCTTTTTTGTTTCTGTCATACCTTTTGAATTTCCTTTTTTTACATATTACTCAGGGCTATGTTGCTATTCCTTGTTGCCTTAATTTACAAAATTGTAATCACTCTATATATTGTACTTGTGCTTTTCTTTTTCTCATTCTCCATCACTTCATAGTCATCTTCCCATTTTTCTTTAAATTTTTCAGGATACTTATTTTTACAGTATAATAATATCAAATTACAATCATATAATTTATTCAAGTATTTCTTCATTATTGGTAGCATAGTTTATTTCCAACTTTTGTTCTTACAAATGGTGCTGCTAGGCAGAGTAGATACAACAAGAGTTGGAGCCAGTAACACTTGAGCCCAAATCTTTCCCCAGACAATTACTAGCTTGTGACTTTCTGCAAGACACTTAATTTCAGCCTCAGTTTTAGCTCCTATGTCATGAATTTGTAGGGATGATCCAATGTGATAATGTATGTAAAATACTTTGTACTACTATATGTAAAGCACTATTATGTCATAGTATGGTATACAATTATAGTATGTAAAGCATTAACATTTTTATCATTATCTCACACATATTATTTCATGTTATGTTATATTACATCATATTCTGCTATATTATATATTGTATAATTGTACATACATATGGAATTCTATTTGCCCGCATTTTATTTAATATCATGACTGAAATTCCTGATATTTTGAGGCAATTTAAGGATTAAAAAAGTAAGTTTGTCCTCTGTCCTCTTATCTAAATCTGTTTCTGAATTTGTCTTATATATTTACTAAGAATTTTTTTCTTTTTATACAGAAATTTGATCCATTTATAATATATAGCAATATAAATGACATATCAGTAGTGGTAAGGGTGGTGGTGGTGCAGGTGGTGGTAGTAGTAGTAGTAGCAGTAGTAGTAGTAGTGGCAGCAGCAGCAGCAGGCAGTAGTAGCAGCAGCAGTAGTAGTAGCAGCAGTAGTAGTTGATATTTCTGTATAATAGGTCTTTTATTTTGGTCTGTAATATCTTTACAGCATGGTCTTACTAGTGGGATTCCCAGATAAAAAGGCATGAATTCTTTTTTTGTAACTATAAATCATGGCTCCAGAATATCACTCTAGGTCTACGTAGACCAAGTTCAGTCCTATAGATGTCTCATGATTTTTCATTTCACCTCACCAAAATTGTGAAAGAATTAACAATGTTTTTTTCTGGTGTGAGTGCACGTGGTTAGATGGTTTAATCAATTTGGAATTTATAGGAGTATGTGTCATGAGATTTTTGCACTAAAAAGCCTACATACCTAACATTTTTGTTGAATAAGGAAGTCCTCTCCCAGTATTTCAATGTCTTAAATTGAATATTAATTTGTGTATAAATTTGATTCTATGTCACTATTAACTAATCTGTGTCATTCTTCTATTTTCTATGCATTCTCTAGTATTATTTTCATAATTGCTATTTTACAATATAATTTCAAATGAGATAATGCAAATCCTCACTTTTTCAAAACATCCCTTGTATTCTTCACCTCTTATTCTTCAATGTGAATTTCATTATCATTCTATGTAGTTGGTATTTTTATTGGTATTTCTATAAGTCTATGAATTAATTTGAGTATATTGTCATCTTCACTAAATTAGTTCAATTCATCTGTATATTGAATACTTCTTCAATTACTTAGTTCCTCTTTGATTTCTATAAAATTATTTTTACTTATTTGATATAATTCCTGTGTCTTCATATGTTATTTCATAAATATTCAATAAATTCTATAATTGTTTAAACAGTATTTCTCCCTTTATAATTTTTTGTTAGTAATATGTAGAATTGTTGGTATTTTTGAGCAATTCTGATATCTGGCTAACTTGCTAAAGTTGTTATATTAATTTATTTCTTGTTTAGTTGCTTGTGTTTTTTAAATGAAACAACACCATCTGGAAATAGAGATATTTAAACCTTCAGTTTGACCATGAGATTCCTTTATTTTGTTATTCTTGTCTGATTGCTATAGCTAGAATTTCTAAAACTATGTAAGCTCCTTGAGGAAAATTTTGTTTTTTCTTTGTAGCCCTAGCACCTAATTTCTGGGTTTATAGTAAATGTTTAATAAGAAAAGAACAAGAGAGGAGGGGAGATAGGGAGGGAGGAAGGAAAGAAAGAAGGAAGGAAGCAAAAGGAAGGAGGCAAGGAAGGAAGGAAGGAAATAAAATTAAAGAAAGAAAGAAAAAAATTAAAGAAGAAGAAGAATGCCAAGTAAAAATGGTGAGAATGGACAAACATGCTTTATTTGTGTCCTTAATAGGAGAGTTTTTCAACTACTTATAATGTTAGTTTTTCATTTCAAATAAATGCTTTTTATAATATCAAGGGATAATACTTTCTTTATTAGGCCTTTTTGAAAGTATTTTAAAATAAATGGGCATTGTATTTTTATCAAAGGCTTTTTCCTATAGCTATTGAGATAAGCATGTGTTTTTATTGCTGATAGGGTATATTATGCTAATTATTTCACCATATTAAATGATATTTGTATTCCTCCTAGAACTCCTACTTGATTACAACGAATAACACATTATATCATTTTTATCATATATATTATCTCATGTTATATTACATCATATCATTCTGTATTATGTTGTATTATATTATCTATTATATAATCATATATACATATGGAAATCTATTTGCCCATATTTTATTTAATACCATGACTGAAATTCCAGACATTTTGAGACAACTTAAAGATAGTAAAATTTAGTTCACTCTCTATCCTCTCATTTGAATCTATTTATATGTGATTGTCTTATGTGCTTACTCTCTTAAGGATTTTTTTTCTTTTTACACAGAAATTCAATCCATTTACAATATATTCATTGGCATCCAAAATTATGACTGTTAAATGTGTCTTCTTCCTCTTCATATCCTATTATTTGATTTTGTTACAGCATAGACTAACATCTACCTTATTTCACTACAAATAGGATAGGATAGAATAGGATAATGATATCCTAATCTTTTCACACACATACAAATGTGCTTATCCATATACATAAAATATTAGAGTTTTTAGAATTTCTTCTATAACTTCTAAAGTTTTTCAAAGACTCAACTTTCTTACCTTTGCTTATGTTCTAGAGATATTAGTCTTGTGCTATGATTCTATACTCTACTTGTTTCATCCTCTTTCTTAAACTGTGATACTCAATAATTTTTTCTTTCCTGCCTCAGCCCTAACTTATTTTGTTAGTAATATTGTTTAATACTACTACTACTAATAATAATCTTATATATTATCCCTCTCTCCCTCATTGTCTCTTTAGTTCTTAATTCAAACAATATTATTGATAATTTGTTTTTCTTCTATGACGCTTACAGTGAGGAAGTTGTTATTAAGGTCAATGTCACTATTTTTTGATGCTATGCTGATTACATGGTATACTTTTTTGATATAACCACACTTTTATTATTTCCTTGTTCTTCATATGTACACACATACTTCCCTTCATTGCTGCTCAAGGAAATTGAATTGAGGTAATTGCTGACTAACACAACACTTCTGTTGTTTAGCCAGTCTTCTATAGAATTTACGTTGTGAATCATAGTAGTAATTACTGTTTCTAATTTAAATTCTGTGTTCTGGTTGATTTATGTTTATAGAAAAAAAAATGATCCTAAAGCTTGGTCACGGTTCTAAAATTATTATTCTTGTGTTGTCCTAAATATACAGTTTTTGTATTCCAGTGACATTTTCTCTAGGTAGCAGATGTGGGGTAGAAGCTCAATTTCTCTTGATTCAC
Organism: Vombatus ursinus; assembly: GCF_900497805.2. Taxonomy (NCBI): domain Eukaryota; kingdom Metazoa; phylum Chordata; class Mammalia; order Diprotodontia; family Vombatidae; genus Vombatus; species Vombatus ursinus. The sequence goes on from NW_020954608.1 coordinate 25,915,334, forward strand.
AGACCTTTTCCTACCCCTGTCATTCTCAGTCTTAGGTGAAAACTCCTATGTAATTCAAATTGATGCTCTTTAGTAACACACTCTTAACTGTGAGTATATGCTAAGGTTCTCTGCTTAGCCCCCTTCTATTCTCTCAGTATACACTCTTCATTAGTTGCCCTACCAGCTCCCATGATTTAATCACTAAGATTATTACATCCAAATCCACATATCCAGTCCCAGTCTCTCTCTTGAGCTCCAGTCACATATCTCTAATTCCTTATTGAATATTTTAAACTTGATGTCCTGTGTCTGGATAATCTATGGGCATTTCAAACTCAACATGTCCAAAAATATCTTCATTACCCCGACTCACAAACCTACCAAACCTTGATGTATCTATTATCTCATCACCATTCTTCACCTGGTTTTGTAACTTGGACATTTCCTTGACTCTTCATTCACCCATATAAGCAGTGAATTACCAAATTTATTTTTCTTCCTTTCACATCTCTTACATCTACTCCCTTATTTTTGCTTACATAAACAGCACCCATGTTCATCATTCTATGCCCCTCTCTCTTGTACTTTAATAATTCCCTGCTACCTCTAGGATGAAATATGAGATTTTCTGTTTAACTTTTAAAGTCATTCATAAGCCGGCTCCAACTTACTTTTCCAACTTTATTATACATTTTTCCTCTTCATGACCTTTATGATCCAACTAAAGTGTCTTATTTCTAACATGACTCTCCTTTGTACCTTTACACTGGTTCTCTCCCATAACTAGAAAGCATATCCACTGAATCTCTCACTCTTATTATCCTATCTTTTCTTCAAAATTCTGCTCAACTGCATCTTCCATGGGACATCATCATGATATACCCTACCTTCAAGTTCCTTCTAAAACACACACACAAACACACACAAAACTCCTACTTGTTTTAATATAGTTATTTGTGTGTCACCCTCACTGCTGGCTGAACATAAGTTTCTTGAGGGCAAGGATTATTTAATTTTTGTATGTGTATCCTCATGATTGAGCATATTTCCTCACATATAATAGATGCTAAATAAAGGCTTTTAAATTGGTTGATGTATTTTCTTTCCTGCTTCTAAAATCATCTCTTTAGTATACTAGTCTTAGAGACTGATGGCAATGTGTTTTGTTTTCTTTTGTTTTGCTTTTTTTAGTCACGTATGGGATTCATCCCTGTTGATGTACTATGGATTTTGGCCATCCCTTGATTTCGATAGCTTAAGGAAACTTTCTTGCACTATTGTCTGAAATTCACTATTCAGACTGTTTCAGGCTTTATATTTCCTGGGAAATCTAATGAGTCTTTATACTCTGTCTTCTAGCCTTATGACCTTTGTTTTAAAAATTATCAAGTACTCTTTCCATTGTTCTATGTTTTTAATTTGTTTTGATGTCTCTATTGCTGCTTCCCTATTTTGTCTTCTAGAGTGTGGGGGAGGTGTGGGCGTGTGGGAGAGTGTATACACACTCATATACATACAAAAAATTTCAGTGATCAGTCAATGTTAATTCACTTTTTCCCTTTCTTTGTCTTTTCTTTGGTTTCTTTTTGGAGCATTTTGTCATCATGGGTTCATTTCTGTGATAATTCAATTTCCCTTTCTGTAATTTGATTTCCCTGGCAGTTTTAGAGTTACTTTTGTTTCTCATTTGTGTGCCTTCGATGATTCTGTTTCAATATTTGGGAGGGGATAATTGAGGAACTGGATTCTTTCAGAAACCTTTCTGTCAGCATATTTATTTAGAGTGGCCTACCCTCTTTCTTCTCAAATTGAATGATACAGTATTGTCAGTTGTTAATTGTTAGTTAGTATATTGTTTTTATGCTATAAGATAGAAGCAATGAGAAACTAATCCAAAGGTAAAACTCTAATTTTCTAATTATATTTACCCACCTTTTACCCATTTGCTGCTGGTCTCCTGATATCTCCCTGTATTTCCCTGATGGCTTGGCTCTCTGTGCTCTGAGAAAAAGAACAAGACTCTATGCTAAGGCAAGTTAAAGTTCAGAGTATAATCAATTCCAAGGAGCTCAACAGGGAACAGAAAGGGGAGTTTGTAAGAGCAGCCCTAAACAGGCTAGGGACTTTGGCCCAGAGTGAGAGAGAGTGCACTACACATGTGGCATTAAGGTTTGCTGAGATGACATTTGTCCCATTCAACTTCTCTGCCCATGACAACATTTTTCTTGACAGCTCAGTGCTGGTTGTGCCCCTATCCTTGCTCAGTATGTCAGTGTGGCTCTAAGTCAACATTCTCTCAAAGCTTATTTGCATTTTGAGCCACTCTACAGTTGTGAAAAATATTATAATTTTGCATTCATTTATAAAATATTTTGCAGTTACAAAAATGACATTCACATTTGATACTCACTACAAACCCACAAGGTTCAAAGGAAGGATCATATTATCCTTTTAGACATCAATAAACGGTTTCAGAAAGGATACATGGTTTGCCCAAAGTCACAAAGCTAACAAAATGCCAAATATACCATTCAACTCATTTTTGACCTTTAGTCAAGTATTCTTTTAACCATAACATATTGCCTTTCAACAAAACTACCTTTATCATGGGAATATTGCTTATCAGTAAAATATGAAAGAGACAATTGACAGACAATTGCACCTTCCCAGTTCTCCTGTTGTCTACTTCCCCTAAGACTTCAGATGAAACAAAATAAAAATAAGAGATTAATAACTCTAATTCACATAACAATCCAACACTCTTTCCCTTAAAAAAATTCCACAATGCAAGTATGTCCCCATTTTTCAGATGAGAAAAGAAAGGATAAGACAGTCTTGTCTTAGAGAATTGCTCACAATTACAGAGGAACTAGGCTTTAAACTAGGATGTTCTGGGGGCAGCTAGGTGACACAGTGGATAGAGCACTGGCCCTGAAGTCAGGAGGACCTGAGTTCAAATCCAGCCTCAGACCAAACACTTGACACATAGTAGCTGTGTGACCTTGGGCAAGTCACTTAACCCCGATTGCCTCACCAAAAACAAAAAAATAAAATAAATAAACTAGGATGTTCTGATTTCAAATCCAGTACTCTTTCCCCTATAACAAACCTTCCTCTCCACTGCCAAATCAAATAAGAGGCATTCCTCAGTCCCTTCTCCTTAACATATTTAAGAAACTAGCTAAGATACAGTGAGATTTGGCAAGAATGAATGCTTGAAAGTCACAAATAAAATATGGAATTTTATTTTTCTTCTGGGGCTCTTGTCTTCCCTATCCCCCTGCCAGGCACAAGACAACCACAAAGAAAATTATCATTTTAACTTTCTCTAGATAGAGTTAATTATAAAGGGATTTACCAGTATTTCTCAGAATAGATTTAAAATTATCTTGGACCACTTTTATTATTCTGAATTAGAGAAAGAGTTGATTTAAATCAACTCAATTTAAATAACTAGTTAAGAAGACTCAATTCAAATTGTATTAATAAAAAGTATGTTTTTTGCAGTTTGATCATACTTAGATCATTACATGCAACTCTGAGATAGATGGGAACCTCAATTATATAAGATATATAAATTATGCATATTGGACCCATATTTTTCTTCAGGAGTAATTTTGTAGCTACATTTTTTTAAATGATGATGTGATTGTATTTTTACCAAAACTAACTAAAGTATAGATTTTAAATAACAAATCACAGAGAAATGAACAATCAATTTAATGATATGGTGAATTTGGATAATATAATGTAATGCAGATAATATGAATAATACAGTATATTAAAGAAACAATAAACATCACAAAAGCGGGGGGGCAAGTAGACTATTTTACTTACTAAAGCAATAAACTTAAATGTTGTGGAACACATGGGTTCAAATTCTGCCTCAAACACTTCGTATCTGTATGACCATGGGCCAATTATTTAATCTCTCAGTATCTCAGGTTACTCATATGTAAAATAAAGAGGTTAGACCTGAAGACATCTGAGTTCTCATGCAACTCTAAATTTGTGATCCTATGGTGTATAACAAGAAACAAAACAGCAAACATATGCAATTATTTTAAATAAATAAGATTGTGATATTCCATTTTCTTTAATATTTTTATAACTAAAATACTACTCATCTCTAAATATATTGGATTTTATATTAAGGATATGTTAAAGATGTATGTGATGGTACATATCTTTAATCCTTACTTCTGGGAAGGATAAGACCAGTGGATATATTGAACTCAGGAGTTGGGAGATGCAGTAGGACTCAGCTGATTGGATTGGCACTGTCTGGCACTGATATGGTGAACCTCCAAGAATGGGAGGCCACCAGGCTCCCTAAGCAAGGTGCAGGCCATCTAGGTTGGAAAAAGAGCAAGTCAAAGCTTCCATGCTGATGAGCAGTGGAAGCAGGCCTATGAGTGGCAATTATGAAAAGATAGGGAAAAGCCTGAAGCTAAGATGGCTATGTAGCCTAACACTCAGTCAAGCTGTCCCAAAAATACCACCTCAAATGGATTCTGTAGCAGTAGAACAAATGAAAGGTCGGGCAAAACTTAGGAGATCAGCAGCAAAAGTCTATCTCACTGGGCAGGGGTCAGGCAACCCTTCAATTCAGGGCAGACCATTCGCTGGACAGACCAGGCAGCGCAGGCCCCCATGAGCCAACAGGGAGTCTTGGAGGTGGCTACTTTGGAAGCAGCAATATTTTGGGGATTTTTTAGCTAAAGGGGTTTGAATAATTGATCTGAAGGAGATTGAGGGGGACCCCCTGCTGACACTGAGTTCATTGACTATATGCAGTTCCGGGTCACAGTCCCAGGAGTAAAAGGAGTGACAGTAAAAGGAGTGATAGCGTGCGCTGTAGCAGTGGGTCCAGGTGAAAGTTCCAGGCAGAGAGGGGTGCAAGAGTGCTTTTTGCAGTTGCTAGTGGAGGAGTAGGGATACTGGTCTCAATTTCAAGACTGAGGGAAGGCACTAGCAATTACGGCTGCAGGCAAGCAGTCTCCATATTCAAGGAGCAGAGGTCTTAGAATGTGATATTCCAGAAGGCAAGCAAGTTAGAATTACAACCAAAAAAAACCTATCCAGCAAAACAGTATAATCCATCAGGGGCAACTGGATATTTAAGGAAATAAAAGACTTTCAAGTACTCCTGACGAAAAGACCAAAGCTGAATTGAAAATCTGACTTTCAAATACTTCAAATTTTTTTTCAAAAAAATTAAGGGAAGCATAAAAAGGTAAACATGAAAGGGAAATCCCAGTCCTTGGAAGATCTCAAAAAGGATTTTGAGAAGCAATTAAAAGAAGTAGAGGAAAAACTGAGAGTAATGCAAGAAAATCATGAAAACAAGTCAACAGCCTCCTAAAGGAGACCCAAAAAAATACTGAAGAAAATAATACCTTAAAAAATAGCCTAACCCAAATGGCAAAAGACCTTCAAAAAAACCAATGAGGAGAAGAATGCCCTAAAAAGCAAAATTGACCAAATAGAAAAGGAAGTCCAAAAGTTTACTGAAGAAAATACTTCCTTAAAAATTAGAATACAGTAATTGGAAGCTAGTGACTTTATGAGAAATCAAGACACTTTAAAACAAATCCAAAAGAATGAAAAATTAGAAAACAATGTGAAATATCTCACTGGAAAAACAACTGACCTAGAAAATAGATCCAGGAGAGAGAATTTAAAAATTATTGGACTATCTGAAAGCCATGATCAAAAAAAAGAACCTAGACATCCTCTTTCAAGAAATTATCAAGGAAAACTGCCCTGATATTTTAGAACCAGAGGGCAAAATAGAAATTGAAAGTATACACCAATCTCCTCCTGAAAGAGATCCCCAAAGGAAAGCTCCTAGGAAGATTGTAGCCAAATTCCAGAGTTCCCAGGTCAAGGAGAAAATGTTACAAGCAGCCAGAAAGAAACAATTCAAGTATTGTGGAAACACAATCAGGATAACACAAGATTTAGCAGCTTCTACATTAAGGGACCACAGGGCATGGAATATAATATTCCGGAGGACAAAGGAGATAAGATTACAACCAAGAATCACCTACTCAGCAAAACTGAGTATAATTGTTCAGGGGGAAAAATGGTCATTCAGTAAAATAGAGGACTTTCAAGCATTCTTGATGAAAAGACCAGAGCTGAATAGAAAATTTGACTTTCAAAAACAAGACTCAAGTGGAACACGAAGAGGTAAACAAGAAAGAGAAATCATAAGAGACTTATTAAGGTTGAATTGTTTACATTCCTGCATGGAAAGATGGTATTTATAACTCAAGAGACCTTTGTCAATATTAGGGTAGTTGGAAGGAAAAATTATATATATGTCTAGATAGATAGATATAGATAGATATAGATATAGATATAGATATAGATATAGATATAGATATAGATAGATAGAGGGCACAGGGTGAGTTGAAGATGAAGGGGTCATATATGGAGAATAAAATTAAGGGGTGAGAGAGGATTATACTAGGAGGAGAAAGGGAGAGGTAGAATGGGGTAAATTATCTCACAAAAAAACAGAAAAGAAAAGGCTCTTACAAGTAGGGGAAACAGGGGAAGGTGAGAGGGAATGAGTGAATCTTATTCTCATAGGATTTGGCTTAAGGAGGGAATAACATACACACTCAATTGGGCATGGAAATCTGTCTTACCCTACAGGAAAATAGGGGGAGAAGGAGACAAGAGAGCAGAAGAATGATAGAGAGGAGGGCAGATTGGGAAAGGGGGTAATCAGAAGCAAACACTTCTGAGGAGGGACAGGGTCAAATGAAAGAATAGAGTAATCTGGGGGGGCAGGATAGGATTAAGGGAAATAGAGTTAGTTTTTCACAACGTGACTACTGTGGAAGTGTTTTACATAACTGCACATGTATAACCTATATTGAGTTGCTAGCCTTTTCAGTGAGGGTGGGTGGGGAGAGAGGAAGGGAGAAAATTTGGAACCCAAAGTTTTAAAAACACATGTTTAAAAAATGTTTTCACATGCAACTGGGAAATAAGAAATACAGGAAATGGGGTACAGAAATCTATCCTGCCCTACAGGAAAATAGAAGTGGAAGGGGATAAGAGAAGCAGGGAGAGATAGAAGGGAGAGCAGACTAGGGGAAGGAATATTCAGAATGCATGCCATCTTGGGGTGGGGGGAGGGGTGAGATGGGGTAAAAATTTGGAACTCAAAATCTTGTGGAAGTAAATGTTGAAAACAAAAAATAAATAAATTTAAAAATATATAAAAAAGAAAAAACAATAAAATTGATTAACAATTGATTTCTTTGATTAATAAGAGAAGAAAGCCAAATTATCAGTATCAAAAATAAAAAGGGTGAATTCACCAGCAATGAAGATGAAATAAAGCAATTATTAAGAGCTATTTTGCCCAATTACATGTCAATAAATGTAACAACATAAGCAAAATTGATAAATATTTACAAAAATATAAATTGCCAAGATTAACAGAAAAGGAAATAGAATACTTAAATAATCTACCTTAGAAAAAGAAATTAATCAAACCATAAATGAGCTCCCTAATTAAAAATCACTAGGACCCAGATGGATTCAGAAATGAATTCTACCAAACATTTAAAGAATAATTAATTCCAATACAATATAAAGTATTTGGGGAAATAGGCAAAGAAGGAGGCCTACCAAATATGATGCTGATAACTAAACCAGGAAAAGCAAAAACAGAGAAAGAAAACTATAGACCAATTTTCCTAACAAATACTGATGCAAAAATTTTAAATAAAATACTAGCAAGAAAATTACAGCTATATATCACAAAGATATGACCAGATGGGATTTATATCAGGAATACAGGGCTGTTACAACATTAGGAAAACTATCAGCATAATTGACCGTATCAATAACAAAACTAATAGAAATCATATGATTATCTCAATAGATGCAGAAAAAGCTTTTGAAAAAGTACAACTCTGGCTCATATTAAAAATCACTAGAAAACACAGGAATAAATGGAGCTTTCCTGAAAATGATAAGTATCTATCTAAATGTATTATGTATTATCTGAATATGTATTATCTGAAATAGGCATAAACTAGAAGTCTTTCTTATAAGATCAGGGGTAAATCAATGATGCCTATTATCGCTACTATTATTCAATTTTGTACTACATCTGCTAGCTATAGCTAGAAGACAAGAAAAAAAAATCATAGGGATTTGAATAGGCAATAAAGAAACAGAAGGCAGCTAGAAGGCTCAGTAAATAAAGCACTGGATCTGGAGTCATGAAGACCTGGGTTCATATGTGGCCTCAGACTATCATTAGCTATGTGACCCTGGACAAGTCATTTAACCTATGTTTGCCTTAATCCTCTGGAGAAAGAAATGACAAAGCACTCCAGGATCTTTGCCAAGAAAAACCCTATATGGTGTTGCAAAAAGTCAGATACAACTGAATAACAAATAAAATAAGGAAACAAAACCACAATTTTTTGTAAATGATATAATGGTATACTTAGAGAATCCTAAAGAATTAACTAAAAAGGTAGTTGAAATGATTTCAAAGTTGCAGGATATAAACCCACATAAATCATCAGCATTGCTATATTTTAGCAACAAAGTTCAGTAGGAAGAGATAAAAAGAGAAATTCCATTTGAAATAGCTACAGACAATATAAAATACTTGCTTTATGATACAGTTTGAGATCTGGTACAACTAGACCACTTTCCTTCACATTTTTTTTCATTCATTCCCTCGATGTCCTTGACCTTTTGCTCCTCCAGATAAATTTTTTTATTATTTTTTCTAGCTCTATAAAATAATCTTTTGGTTGTTTGATTGGTATGACACTGAATAAATAGATCAATTTAAGTAGAATTGTCATTTTTATTATATTGGCTTGGCCTACCCATGAGCAATTAATATTTTTCCAATTGTTTAGATCCAACTTTATTTGTGTGAAAAGTATTTTGTAATTGTGTTCATATAGTTACTGAGTTTGTCTTGGCAGATGGATTTCCAAGTATTTTATATTGTCTGCAGGTATTGTAAACAGAATTTCTCTTTTTATCTCTTCTTGCTGAACTTTGTTGATAATATAAATAATATAAAATGTTGATGATTTATATGGGTTTATTATATCCTGCAACTTTGCTGAAGAGTGCTTTATGAGATGTAAAATGAATGATTTTTGACTATGTCAAATGAAAAAGGTTTTGCACAAACAAAACCATTGTAGCCAACATTAGAAAGGAAACAGGAAATGGGGGAGGGGAGCGAGAGACATATTTACAGCAAGTTTCTCTTATAAAGGCCTAATTTCTCAAATATATAAAGAATTTAATCAAATTTATAATAAGGAGTCATTTCCCAATTGATAAATGGTCAAAAGATATGATCAGGCAGTTTTCAGAAGAAGAAATCAAAGCTCCATATTGTCTACTAAAAAAAAAAAATCCCCTTAAATCCCAATTGATTAGAGAAATGCAAATTCAAACAACTCTGAGATACAAGCCCAAGTACCATGGGAATAGCAGTACTTCCTCAAGCAGACCACTGAACCTGCTTCCAATCAGGCTCTTGAAGCCATTATCTAAGTAGCCCTTGTGGGAATATAATTTGCCAACTGTCTCTGAAGGTGCTAGAGACCCTGCCTCCTCAGTAGCTACTAAAGACCCAGAAAGGAAAGTTCTTACCACCAACATTGCTATCATATGCTTCAACATCAGAAACAGATATGGTTTTATCAGTGAAATGACATTAAAAATGTACTACCATTTGCTTTGCTGCTGTACCCTAATGATCATGAGGTCTTTCCCTCATATTTTCAACTGAAACCTCTTCCATGTGTGGTTTTCCCTACTAGAATGTGAACTCTTTGAGGAAAAGGACTTTCTTACTTATCTATTTTTGTTTCCAGTGATTAGCACAGTACTTGGCACATAATAAGTTCTTAGTAAATGTCTTTTCATTCATTCATAAAGATAGTATAAAGTAATTTGTGATAAAATAAAATATATTAGAGACAGCCTCTGGATGCCCATGTCATAGACATATCATCTTCAGTACTTAATAATTGTTGCTGTCACCAAGACCTGAGAAGAGTGGTTAAAAAAATAAGCTTGAAATAGTATGTGTCAGCTGGGACTTATTCACAAAAATTATCTAAAGGGGTTCATGAATATGTAACTCTAAGAGGCTCTCACAACTCAAAGGACCCAGGCTCGCTTTGGGGGATTGCTTATTTCTCTGGCTTATAACCCACCAACCCCACCAAAAAAAAAAAAAAAGAATTTTTAATTCCCAGAAAAATCATTACCCTCCTAGTACTACTCACTGAGAGCTTATGCCAGTTCTTGCCAGATTGCAAATCTTGTAATTAAATTCCCTGAAAAACTCTTGGAAGATGTAGATACCCTCCAACAAGCAACCTTCTCCCAAAGGGCCATATAGAGTCCCCGTCACTTTCAGCTATACCAGGCATGTCATGCAGCTTTATGTATTTCTCAACAGCTGGCATCCAGTGTTATTCTCTTCTGTGAGTCCTCCTGCAGTTCTATATAGCTCTCACCAGGCAGCACTAAGTTTAGCCTTCCCCATCATGGTTCCATAATTCTTTGTCTGCATTAGACATTATCTTCCTTTCTCACTACATAGAAGAATCCTCATTGGAATTCTAGGTCTTGCAAGAGGTGCTATTTTTTCCCCCAGTATCACAACTGTAACAACTACAGTACCTAACTAGGTATTTCTTGTCCTTCAGGTTATTTCCCTTTGCTATAAAATCTGCCAGCCCTAACCTTCCAAAAGTTTTCCCAGGGAGCAGGTATTACTAAATTTCACTATTTTGTTATCTGCACCAGAGTCCAAGTCATCAACACCAAGGTTCAGGTTGAATATTTCTTTTGCAATGTGCTGGAGCCAGCTCAGACCAGCTCACTAGAGCTGATAAATTTCTGCTGTAAGTATTTGCACCTCAGAAATCAGCAAATTAGGGCTTAATTTATTGTTTTGTTAATTATCTAGACTTAAAGTAATGGAGAAAATGTTTAAAATGTAGAAATTTAAATTTGAAAGTAGGTCATGAATGTATTTTTTTCCAGAAAGTCAGTCATTAAACAATTACCAGCACATATCTCAATTCTTCAGACACTCAGAAGGGATTTCCCATTGATTATTCCTAACTCATTTAGGAGCTGATAATGAATCCAAGTTGCTTCCAGATTATCCTTTATAACCTAAGGAACTATTATGGCTCTGCTGGATAAGATTATGTAATTCATCCTCAAATTCTACCAACTCTGCCTAGGGTTCAGGAGATAGGAAAGGAGAAATATTCTTAAGAAATATTTCTGTTCCCTGTCCAAAAAAGAAAAGAAAAGAAAAGAAAATTGTAATCCCACTGAAGTACTCAGTGTGCCCTAATCATTGTTCACAGAAAATATCATTATATACATTATACAATGCTTATGTACTAAATATACTTAGAACAATTCTGATGCACATTCTTTATGGAATGTTATTGACTTTTTGCCTCCTTTACCTCCTTTAAACACACTGGAACCAAGCTGTGACAAAAGTTAATATCCAATTAAGGGAGCTGTCTTAACTCATAAAGCAATAACTGATTCAGATATAAGAAGGCCTCCGTATGATACGTTTCTCCCTTATTAAGACTGAGTGGGACCCTCCAAGTTTCAAAGGGCTCCAATATTTCCCCCACCACTAAATAATGTTCAATACTTTAACTATTATCTTTAATAGCCTGCAAAGCCTTTTTGCCTTTTGTTTTTGGTTTCACCTTTCCTTATTGTATTACTCCTGCAAATACACCTGTAGGATAACTGAAAATTATCATAATATTAATTTAAATAGTAATTAATTAGATAGTAATTGCCATAATTATGTTGGCTTTGCTCATATCCCTTGGAACAATTCAATTGCTTAGATTACTCTCGGAAATCTATGATTCAGATGGGCAATATCTAAATCTTTACAATTTTAATATACGTGTAATTACAGTGTAAATAAGCAAATCACTCTGCCCCTCTTCACTACCTTCCCCCCAATCCTTACCCACTCCTCTGTGCTTGCCATTTCTCAGTATACTACCACAGTACTTAGAACACAATGAGAAGAGAAGGATTCTTAAAGGATTTCTTAGGGACAAAGAGGCAGGGAAGCAAAGACTCATGCTGACTTATTTTATCCAGTCACTGATTTGTCTCAGCTTGTGTTTTGCAATAGGCTCTGAGTGACAGCTTCTGGATGTATGTCCCCCACTTAAAATTAGGAGCAGCTTTCAGTAGCAGTAACAATAATAACAAATAGTATTTATATAGTGAATTAACATTTGCAAAGAATTTTACTTATGTTAACTCATTTGATCCTCACAATAATCTCTTAGTTGTCACATCTGATGATTTTTTCTTAGTCCTCAAACTTCTTGACCTCATTGCATCTTTTTACACTGTAATTCACATTTTTAAAACTTTATTTTATTTTTAATTTATGTAATAAAACAAGCATTTCCACAACATAATACAACAAAAAAGATGATTGCACATGAAACTGCAAATCTTTGCACAAATTGCTATTCGTTTCAAATATACACAAAATTATCATGTAAATTTCTTTTTTTTCCTTTTTTTTCTTCTTTCCCCTCCTACACTAAAGATAGCTACCATTAGACAGAAATATGGGTGTGTGTATATATATGTATATATATATACACATACACATGTGTAAAATTACTCTATACATACTTCTATTTATTAATTCTTTATCTGGATGCAGATATCTTTCTTCAAATGTCTATTATAATTAATTTGGGTATTTATAATAGACAAAATAACTTTTTTGTTCAGTCATTCTTAAAATAATATTGCTATTACTGTATACAATGGTCTCTTGGCTCTGCTTATTTCACTCTTCATTGGAACCCTGCCTGTCTATATGCTTTGATCATTTATTAACTGGGGAATTGTAACTCACATTTTACACCTAAATACTCTCTCCTCCCTGAGAATCCATGACACTACTCTCATTTGTTTTTCCTGTTACCTCTCTCCTCTATCTTTTATGCTTTATTATCTTCTATGTCCCATCAACTATTCATTGGTGTACCCCATTGTTCTGTTCTAGATGCTTTTTTTTACCTCTCTATATAATCTCTCTCTTAGTGATCTTATCACCTTCCACTGGTTCAACTGTCATTTCTATGTACACAATTCTCAGTCTCATGTATTCAGCCTCGGACTTTCTCCCAAACTCTAGTCCCAACTGGATGTCTCCTAGGAATCTCAAACTCGAACTCATCAGCTCCAAAACAAAATGGAACTCTAATATTATCTTTCCTTCAAAATGCTTGCATCCTCCTAATTTCCCTACTGAGGTTGAGGATACCATTATTTACCCAGCTACTCAAGTTTATATCCTCAAAGTTATCCTTGTCTCTTTCCCTCTCTCACCAATCCTCTCCAATTAATCACAAAACTTTATCAGTTCTGCTTTCACAAATTTTTTATCTATCCACTTTTCTCCACTAACTCTGATTCAGGCTGTCATCATCTCTCACCTAAACTATTGCAATGATTTTGCAATTGGTCTCCTTACACAGACCTATCACCTCTCCAATCCATTCTCCACAGAGCTTCCATAGTATTATTCCTAAAGCACGGTTTCAGTGATCATATCATTCTCCTTTTCAAGTACCTCCAAGGCTTCCTTTTTTATCTCCACAATAAAATACAAACTTTTTTGTTTTGCTTTTATAATCCATCACACTTGGTACTTCAAGACCTCAAAATCATTTCTCTTCAAGTAAAGTCCTTACAAAGTTCAAGTCTTAATTTTCAGGGCTAGCTCTCTCTTGGGCACATAGCCAGCACTTGTCTCTGCTGCCAAATGTCACACTCTTTCAAACTGCTTCTGTCATCCAATGAGGACAAAAGAGCTTTCAGCTCTTTTGAACTAACCTCCAACTGCTGGGTGAGATGTTTTCTACTAAGCAAGAAGCTCCACTATTAGATGCTATGGCCAATTGTAAGTTAGAGAGAGAAAAATCTCCTCTCCTCCCCTCAAAGACACTCATGGTTCTTGTCTCAGCTGCTCCAACAGGTCTGAGTCCTTTAAGAATCACAAAGGGCATACCCAATCATTGTTTGTTAAGTGACAGTTTTCTCTTCAGATTCACTCAGGAGACTTGTACAAACCTCATAAAGAAATTATCTGGTGGAATTTTTACCATTGGTACCTCACTACCCAAATGTTTACAATTTCCCTCATTATATGCTTTTTTTTTTACATGGGCCTGCATTTACAAGGACTCTTTTGCATACAGTTGAAGAATTAGAATGCAAAGAAAATAAGATACGTAGCCAAGATCACATAGGTAGTAAGTAGCAAAAGCAAAAAAAAAAAAGTTTTATTAATTAAACAATGCATTTTTGACAATTGAAAATTTTATTTTTAAATTTATTGATGCCTTGTCTTTTTACATCCCTTTTATTAATAAATATATCCACCATCAACCTCTACCCAGAGATTCATCCCTTATAACAAGGAATAAAAAAGAAAGAGGATAAAAAAGCAGTTAGGGAGATAGAAATGAGCCAAGATGGCAGAGAAAAGGCAACAACTCACTTAAGCTCTCCCCAAAACCCCACCAAACACCTTTAAATACTGTCATAAAACAATTCTTGGAGCAGCAGAACCCACAAAAAGAATGGGGTGAAATAATTTTCCAGCTAAAAACAATTTAGGTCAGTAGGAAAAGTCTGTTGCAACTGGGTAAGAGTGGAGCAGTCTAGCACAGGCCAGGCCAGCACAGACCCAGACCAGCAAACTAGGAGCAGGTTTTGGGAGTCACTGAATCAGCAGCTGACTTCAGAGCTCTCAGCCACAGACAGTAAGGGGATCAAACAACTGGTCAAAAGGAGATTGCATAGGTCTCTTTGCCAGCACTGAGACAGGACTCTGTTGCTTTGTCCATACTCAGATCTGGGTTGCAGTCCTGGGGGGCACTCCCAGGGTGAAGAGGAGCACTAGAACACTAGAGCCACAGTGGAGCAGGGACCCTCATAACAGTGCCAGGGCAGGAAAGAGTGACTGTGGTTGTTCACAGACCAAAGAACAGGCCAAGAGAGTAGTAAAAACACTTCTCCTTAGATCATACCACCTTGGAAGAACTTAAAACTTACAGGTCCCTAAAGTATCTCTGAAAACAACTGCACAAAACCCCTGAAGCTTGGGACAGTATACCCTCCATCGTAGAAGCAGAGCCCTACATTAACAGAATAAAAAGCCAATTAATGGACTGGGCAAATGAGCAAACAACAGAAAAAAAAATTCTGACCATAGAAAGTTACTGTGGTGACAAGGAAAATCAAAACACACACTCAGAAGAAGGTAACAAAGTCAAATCTGCTACATCCAAAGCCTCTTCAAAAAAAAAAAGTATGAATTTGTCTCAGGCCATGGAAGAACAAAAAAAGGATTTTGAAAGTCAAGTAAAAGAGGCAGAGGAAACATTGGGAAGAGAAATGAGAGTGATGCAAGAAAATCATGAAAAATGAGTCAACAGGTTGGTAAAGGAGATACACAGAAAAAATACTAAAGAAAATAACACCTTAAAAAAAAAGACTTGGCCAAATGGTAAAAGAGGTCAAAAAAACCAATGAGGAGAAGAATGCCTAAAAAGCAGAATTGGCCAAATGGAAAAGGAGGCACAAAAGCTTACTGAAGAAAATAATTCCTTAAAAATTAGAACTGAGCAAGTGGAAGCTGACTTTATGAGAAATCAAGAAACAAAAATCAAAAGAATGAAAATATAGAAGACAATGTGAAATATTTCATTGGAAAAAACAGCTAACCTGGAAAATACATCCAGGAGAGATAATTTAAAAATTATTGGACTACCTGAAAGCCATGATCAAAAAAAGAGCCTAGAAATCATCTTTCAAGAAATTATCAAGAAAAACTGCCCTGATATTTTACAACCAAAGGGTAAAATAGAAATTAAAAGAATTCAATGATCACCTTCTGAAAGAGACCCCAAAATGAAAATTCCCAGGAATATTATAGCCAAATTCCAGAGCTCCCAGGTCAAGGAGAAAATACTGCAAGCAACCAGAAAGAAACAATTGAAGTATCATGAAGCCACAGTCAGGATAACACAAGATTTAGCAGCTTCTACCTTAAAGGACTGGAGAGCTTGGAATATGATATTCTGGAGGGCAAAGGAGCTAGGATTACAACCAAGAATCACCTACCCAGTAAAACTGTGTGTAATCCTTCAGGGGAAAAAATAGACATTTAATGAAATAGAGGACAGTCTAGCATTGCTGACAAAAAGACTAGAGCTGAATAGTAAATTTTACTTCCAAATATGTCTCAAGAGAAGCATAAAATGGTTAACGGGGAAAGGAAATCCTAAGGGACTTACTGTTAAACTGTTTACATCCCTACATGGGAAGACAATACTTGTAACTCAAGAACTTTCTTATTATTAGGGTAGTTAGAAGGAGTATATATACACAGAAGGCACAGATGAGAGTTGAACGTGAATGGATGATAACTAAAAAATAAAATAAAATTTAGGAGTGAGAGAGGAATGTACTGGGAGAAAGGGAAAGGGAGAGGTAGAATGGGACAATTATCTCACATAAACAAGGCAAGAAAAAGCTTTTACAGTGGAGGGGAAGAAAGGAAAGGTGATGGGGACTGAGTGAACCTTACTATCATCACAATTGGCTCAAAGAGGGAATAACATACACACTCAATAGAAATCTATCTTACTTACCCTACAGAAAAGTAGGAGGGGAAAGGGATAAGAGAAGGGGGGAGGGTGATAGAAGGAAGGGCAGAGTGGGGGAGGGGTAGTCAGAAGTAAGATGTTTTTGAGGAGAGACACATGAAAGGGGAGAGAGAATAGAATAAACAGGGGGAAAATAGGTTGGAGGAAAATGCAGTTCACAATAGTAACTTTGAAAAAAAATTTAAGTAAGCTTCTCTGATAAAGCCTCATTTCTCAAACATATAGAGAACTGAGTCAAATTTGTAAAAAAAAAAGCCATTCCCCAACTGATAAGTGATCAACAGATATGATCAGTTTTCAGATGATATAATCAAAGCTATCTATAGCCATATGAAAAACTGCTACTATTGATTAGAGAAATACAAATTGTAACAATTCTGAGGTAGTACCTCATACCTTTTAGATTGCCTAATAGGACAGAAAAAAAAATGACAAATGGTGGAGGGAATGTGGGAAAAATGAGACATTAATGCACTGTTGGTGGAGTTGTAAACTGATTCAACCACTTGGTACAGAAATTTGGAAATATACCAAAAGAGCTACAAAACCGTGCATACCCTTTGACCCAGCAATATCACTACTAGGGCTGGGACATCTCCAGTCATCCTGATGAATATCTGGCCACTGGACTCAGAAGACTCTGGAAGAGAAAGTGAGGCTGTTCGCCTTACACAGCCCTCCCTCACTCGAATCAAAGTTAATTGCAAGTCATGTCATCACCTCCCTGATGGCATGGTTGTCCACAAGAATGAAGGACAAACACAACAACAACCACTACTAGGTCTATATCCCAAAAAGAGATTAAAAAAAGGAAAAGGAAAAGGACATATATGTACAAAATATTTATAGCAGCTCTTCTAGTAGCAAAGAATCAGAAATTGAAGGTTTGACCATCAATTAGGGAATGGCTGAACAAATTGCTGTGTGATTGTGATGGAATACTATTGTGCTATAAGAAATGATGAGCAGGATGCTCACCTGGAAAGACTTACATGAGCTGATGCAAAGTGAAATGTACTGTGTAAAAAGTAGCAGCAATATCGTAAGATGATCAGCTATTAATGACTTAGCTATTCTCAGCAATACAATGATCCAAGACAACTCTGAAGGACTTATGATAAAAAATGCTACCCATCCCCAGAGAAAGAACTGATGGTTTCTGAATACTGATTCAAGCATACTTTTTTTTTTACTTTATTTTTCTAAAGGTTTTTGTTGTCGTTTTGGTCTATGTTTTCTTTCACAACATGACTAATATGGAAATGTCTTTGTCCAACTACACATATATAGCCCATATCAAATTGTTTGCCTTCTCAATCATCTAGGGGAGGTGGGGGGAGGGTGGGTAGAGAGGGTGGAAGGGAGAGAATTTGGAACTCAAAGTTTCAAAAACAAATGTTAAAAATTGTGTAACTGGGAAAAATAAAATGCTAAATAAATTCAAAATAAATTCAAAAAATTAGTTTATCTTTTTTTAAAAGCAGTTCAGCAAAGCTAATCACCCTACCATCAAATCTGAGGGTATCTGGAATTTTCTACACCCGATATCTCCTGCATCTGCAAGGAAAGGAAGAAAAAACACCTCCCAACTCTTCTGCTCTCATGTGTTCTCAACTCTTTTTCAGAGCCATGCTTACCCATTATAATTAAATAATATTTAGTTTTGTGATTGTTCTTCATTTTTCCATTTACATTATTGTAGTTATTGTGTATTTTTTCTTACTTCACATTGTGTCAATTCACAATGTATCCTCCATGTTTCTCTGGATTTTCCATAGCCACTATTTTTTATACTCACAATGTTGTATGCATGTGCCATAATTTATTAAGTTATTCTTTAGTCATTGCATCCACTTTGTTCCCAGGTCTTTTAAACAATTCAATTCAATTAATATTTATTAAGAACCCACTATGTCCCCAGCAATGGACTAGATGCTGAGGATAAAAAGACGAAAATAAAACAGACTTGACTTCAAGGAACTTATATTCTGCGGTAAAGAAGAGTATATAGCATGTAAATAAATAAATAGAGGAATGAATAAATGCAAATTAATTTGTGAAAGAAGAGGGGACTAATAACCCTAGGGATCTGGCAAATATTCACAGAATACTTATCTTTTGAGCTCTACTTTTTAATAACAGAAAGATTTTGAGAAGCATAGATGAGAATAGAATAAATGAAGCTTGTACAAACAGAGACAAGAAATTGAATGTCAAATATAGGGAACACCCAGTAGTCCAATTGGACTGGAACACAGAATGAGCAAAAAATGTGACAAAATAAAGCCAGTAAGATCAAATGGAGTCTGCTTGTTGAGAGCCTTACAAGCCAAACTGAAGAGATTGTTATTTATACTAAAAACCAATCTGGGAAATGCTGAAGGCTTTTGACTACAGGAGTGATGTAATCAAACCTCTGCCTTAGGAAATTATTTTGAGGCAATGTGATGATGGATAGGAGGGGGGACCTACTTGAGGCACAAAAACTCAGTAGGCTACTATAATAGACTTAGGAGAGGTGATAAAGATTATTACTAGGACTGTGGCTGTGTAAGTAAAGAGAATGATTTGAATGTGAGAAAGGTTGTACAAGTAGAATCCATAGGCTATTGCAGCCATCTGAGAATGGAGGAATAGTGCATAAAGTAGAAGGAAGAGACAAGAATGATTGCAAGATTACAAATCTGAGTGAAGGGGAAAATGTTAGTGTTCTTAATAAGGAATTTGGGGAATTGGTTAGGTCCAAAGCAGGAGATAATATGTTTCATTTTAGATACATCTAGTTTGAAATGCTGATAGGAAACTCATTTGGAAATGTCTAGTGAGCAGCAGTCAAAGCCGGACTGAAAATCAAGAAAAAGATTAGGCCCAAATATAAAGGTCTGTGAATCATCATTTGATCAATAAACATTTATTAAATATTTACTACATGCCAGTCACTAAGCTAGGTGCTGTAGGAAGATAAAAATATGATAGTCTCTTCCCTCCAGGGCTTACATTCTATCATGGGAGACAACACAAATACAACTAAGTATACATAAATTTAAAAGGAGGACTTGGCTCCTTTCCCCTTTATTTCCACCACCTTACTCATACATGCTGAGGTGTCAAAGTGTTAACTCACTGCTATGCCTTTTGAAAGTATGAACACTGTTTTCTGACTAAATTGATCATATACCTGAAGACCAAGTTGATCAACTCTGGAGTCAGTTGGAACTGGGATCAGATTTATAGAGGATACCCAGGAAATTATACCAAAGGGTAGCAGATGGTCTGGGGGCATGGGTTGGGTGGTGAGGTTAGGGTAGAATTCTCCCAACACTACTACCACATCAGTCACTGGTGTTACACAGTGGAATTACTCATCCATACAGTCCCTGCCACATAGCATGCACTTAACATTTCTTTACTAACTGCTTGGAAGATAACAGGTAGCAGAGACACATTCCCCAGAGGGACAGAGACAGAGTCATTGCATTCAAGGAGTTTCATGTAGTGGAACTTCAATCTGTCTCAGCAAAGAAAAAAAAAAGCAATCCAAGGACTAAAAAGAGAGCTAGCCCTAGCAATGAAGTGTTCAGCATTGGAGAGGAGAAGGTCCAGTTGAGTGACCAGTCAAGCAGAGATATTGTTCCTCTTTGATTTCACTTTCTCCTCCACGTGGGACTCACTCCCATTGTACTCCATAAATTCTTCTTTGAAAAGTCCAGTATTATATTATAATTTATCTGATGGAAGTGAGGAAAGGAAAGTAAGAGCCTACACTAGAGAATATGAAACTATGCTTAATGGTTTTTGAATTAAATCACTTTGATATGGTCTTTTCCTGCATTGAGAGATAAATCATTCAGAAATAAGGAGGCCATCATCCTATAATACTTTTGCCTCTTTGGACCACATCTAGATTATAGTTCTGGGCAACATATTTTAGGAAAAATATTGATAAGGTAGAGGGTATCCAGAGAAGGGTAATTGCTTTGGTGAAAGTCCTTCAGTTCAAGCTATATAAGGATCAGTTGAAAGAACTGGGGCTGTTTAGCCTAGCAAAGGTACAAAGAAGCAGCTGGGCAGCACAGTGGAGATGACAGGATTTGGAGTTAGGAAGACCAGAGTTCAAATCCTGCTTTAGAGATTCTGTAGATATGTGACTTTGAAGAATTAACTTACCCTCATCATGCCTCAGTTTCTTCATCTGTGTTGTTATTGTTGTTCAGTCATTTTGACCATTAGTGATCCCATTTGGGGTTTTCTTGGCAAAGATACTGGAGTGGTTTGCTATTTTCTTCCCCAGTGCATCCACTTTGTCAGAGGTTAAATGACATACCCATTATCACACAGCTAGGAGGTATCTTAAGCTGAATTTGAACTCAGGTCTTCCTGACTCCAGGCCCAGAACTCTATGCACTGAGTCCCCAGCTGCGTCATTCCTTAACTACAAAATGAAACTAATAATAACACCTACCTCACAGATTGGTCATGAGGTTTAATAACATTTGTTGTGAGAGTTAATAACAGGTGTAAAGTGCTTTGCAAACCTTATAGCACTGGGTTTTTTTAAAAAGAAGGAACAATATGCCTTTTGTGAGGAGACATGCCATATCTGTCTTCGAACATATGAAGGGATGTCATATGAAAGAAACATTAATTATGCTATGTTTGACCACAGAAGACAGAAATAGAAGCAATGAATAGAAGTAACAAAGAGGCATCTCTAGGATAGAGGCAATGGGGGAAAGAAGGGGGAAAAGAAGAAGAAAAAAGAAAAGGAAGAAAAAGAAATTTACATAAAAATTTTGTTGTATATTTGAAAGGAATAGCAACTTGTGCATAGTAGATTTGCAGTTTGATGTACAATCATCTTTTTTACTGTGCTATGTTGTGAAAATGGTTGTTTTATTCCATAAATTAAAAATAAAATAAAAAGAAGTAGCAAAGAGGAAAATTTAAGTGTGATGTCATGGAAAATAAGAATAAAACTTCCTAAAGATCAGAATTATCCAGAAGTACAATGGGCTTCCTCACGAGGAATTGGCTCCCCCTTCCTTGGAGGTCTTCAGGCAAAGGCTAGATGGCCACTTATCAGGCATATTGTAGAGCATTCATTTTTCATTCAGATACAGATTGAATTAAATGGGCACTAAGGTCTCTTCTAACTCAGATCTATAATCTTAGAGTTTGACTCATAATGTAACTTTTGATGAAAATCTTGATTTTTGCTATCTATCTGTGATAGGACAGATGCCAAGGAGGAATAAGCCCAGCACACAGGTAGGCACTCATGCTTTACCCTCTTTATTAGTATGGGAAATGTGGGAGATGGAGGAAGCATGAGGGAGGCAGACAACACAACTAAACTGCAGAGCTAGGAAATTAACTGAAGCTAATTTCTTCTCTGCAATTTATGCATTATCTAGAAGCTTCTTGGGATGTGTAAAAAAGTAACTTCCAAATAGTACATTTATTTCTAACACTATAAATAAGGGGGCAAAAATGAAGATTGGTGTGCAAATTCTGATTTGAAGGAAATGCATCATTAATTATTATCTTTAACATCTTAGGCAGTATTTATTTCCAACTTATGATAATACATTGGAGCCTTAGCATGAGACTTTTCTTGAAGCCCATGTTGTGAGACTGTCTTTTAGGTGGTTACTATCTCACAAAAAGGCCCATCAGTATTTCACTTATGAAAGTCTCCTGGATGAGGGGCAAAAGAGGTCAAGTTTGTACCAAATTCTCTGTATTTAGCATTATGTTCCCAACATAAGTCCTCAACAGTGTCACAGAATTTGAAGTGAAGTTGAACAACCCATCCGTTTTCCAAAGAACCTTTTTGATTTCAAAGATAGTGAGAGGACAAACAAAAGAAAGTCATTTGACTCATCCTGTCATATCTCCATAAGTATACCAAAGAGAAGAATAAAGTGGAGGAAGAACAGTTAATATTCATTTAATCCAGGATGATAAGAAAATGAGAAGTGAAAACAACTTTGGTCCCTATATGGCATCTATGAAATTGCAACATTAATCAATAATTTAAAGTTAGATAATGAATATTTTATGTGCTATACCTGTGGTCAATCACTAATAATTCCCAGTGGAATGCAACACAAATTAATATTTAATAGAGTTAGCCAAAGATGATCAGAATGGGCAGTAAGATGCCATTAGCATGTAGAAGTAGTTTATTTTAGGAAAAGAAAAAGATCCTTATGTATCAAACAAAATAAAGCATTAAATATGAAAGGGAGCTTGTTGACTCAAAGGTAATCAGCTTATAAATTATAGCAACTCCATCATCATGGCTATAGATAAGTTTCTGTCAACAGTTTTATTACAAGGCAGGCATTGGTGATGAGGTTCTCTGTACCAGTAGGAAGTCTCAGATTATCACAGCAAAGATGTCATAATCAAAGCCATGGTTCTTCTACTTGTTCATTCTCTCTTCCTTCTCATATTATCTTGTATTTATATCTATCCCTCCCCCCATTGTATTGCCAGTGTAAAGTGTAAGCATCTCTAAGACAGGGATAGTGAGGTTTTTGTATTTCTTATTTGTTTGTTTGTTTGTTTATTTTTCTGTAGATCCACTTAGTCATTTTTCGGTCATGTCTGACTGTGTCCCCACTTGGGGTTTTCTTGTTAGAGATAATGGAATGGTTTACTATTTACTTCTCCAGCTCACTTTACATATGAGGAAACTGAGACAAACATGGTTAAGTGACTTGCCCAGGGTCACAGAGCTAGTAAGTGTCTGAAGCCAGATTTGAACTCACAAAGATGAGTCTACTCTATCCATTGTGTCATCTAGCTGCCCCTTTGTAGATCCAATACCTTTAGCATTATAGGCACTTGCATGTTTCTTAATTGGTTCAAACATACTAGCTCATCAAATCTATTCCCTGACTTCAGTTATAGAAAATGGATTCTTATGTGTGCCCTTCACCTTTGTGTCATCACATGTTTAAACATTAGGTCTTCAATTCTCTGGTTTAGTGTCTTTCTAGTGACTGAGAATTATAATCAGAGCTTCAATCTAGTAATGCTTAATTTTTTTTTAATGTCTGCTTTCTATCTGGTAGACCCTGTTTGCCTATATAATGCCCTATCAAAGTTTTTGTGACTGGACCTGTGATTTATGGTATGGATGGCGTCACTAAAATAAGTGTCATTCCCCCCCATTGATCAGTGCAGGGGTGCCTTTCATTCCTGATATATTGGTTAACAAATAATACCTAGCAAGATATAAATTCCTTAGTTTTGCCACAGACCAAAGAATTTGTTCATCTTATTCTCTTATCAGCATTTTTTAAATCTTTGCTATTACAGTGGGATTTGGGTTACAATAGGACAGAATTGCAACCTGTAATTATCAGAATCAGAAATCAACTACTGGTGTCAGACCTAGAAGGGAAAAAAGTCTAGGTAGACAAGGCACTTAGCTCATGAAAGTCAACTAATGCAAGGAGGAACAGGCAGTTATCATTAGACTTTGGCTATTAAGGGCCAGAGTCTGGGAGGAGAGTAATTAGCCAGATCATCATTAATGATCAGACTATATTGAATATGAACTCTGATCTTTGAGCAGACATTATTTTTCTTTGTTCTATATTACATTCCCTCCTGGATGTGAGCAGCTTTGGACTCACATGAGTTAATTATAATACTGAAGGTGAATGCTGAACTTGATTGGAAAGTATCACTGTCCCTGCCTCCAAAGAGAATTTTGGACATTTTCAGCACTAAAATCACTACACAGGGTGTAAGGTTAATTCCCTCTATTAAATTCTACAAACAGAACATTGTGAGACAGAATGAGAATGCAAAGTGCTATATAAACCTTAAAGCACTACATAAATGTAATGATGATTTGCTCTTTCACCACAGTCTGAGGACCAGGTCTGTTATATTTTCACCTGTCCTCCCAGAGTTCCCTAGGATCCTTAGGAGACTTGAGATTTCTTTTCTTTGCCATTGGCCAAAGCTCCTACTAATTGTGTTCCACCAATTTAGAAAGTCCAAGAAACCCAAATCCACTTAGTAGTCAGATTAGTTTTCACAAGGTAATATTTACTTCAAAGATATAGCAATAAAAAATGTGCAAACATTTCCTCTAATATCTTAAGGGCAAAATCCCTCCTATTCCACCTCAGGTCCCTGAGAAGTGGAGAGGAATTAGTCTAGAAGCTTAACTCAGTTCCTCCATAACATTAGTCTCAATGCATTCAAGTCCAACCCCTCTCATTTTTAGTTTCCATGACATCATAGGACTTTAGCTTCCCAAGGTTTTCCTGCTGCACTGTCTGCAATGTCCAACCTGGACTCCTAGGTTCCAAGATCCCCAGGGCTTTGATTTTTTGGCTCTAGGACTCCACTCAATGAACCTAAAACTGAAAAGTACAAATAAAGCAGACCAAAACCCTAAGCTCATTTACTATTATGGCCTTGAAGAAAAGGCAAAGGTGGTTTTCAGGCCCCAACCCTGATTACTGGCTGGTGTTACCAACCATGAGTGAAAGAGCCCTTCACTCCTGAATGCTGGGGGGGGGGGGGGGGAGAAAGAGAGAGAGAGAGAAAGAGAGAGAGAGAGAGAGAGAGGATGTCCTAGTTGGCTAGTTTTAAAGAGGCAGGTAATTTTAACTCTCCAACCAATGGGAAGAGGCTATTTCCAATCACATAGTAGGCAAATGCAGAACATTCATATGCATGCCAGATCTCCTAAGTCCCATAAATAGTGGCTTAATATTTCTCAAATGGATGCTTCCATTTTGGTGCTCTGGATACGCACCAAACTCTGATTACATAAACATCAAATGTCATTATCATATTTGTTAATGAATATAAATGTTTCCTTGCCATCATAGAGGCTTACAATTTAGCATGGTGTGTGGGAGGGATCAGTAGGAAGAGCTGTAGCAGCCATAGAAATATTTATAATACAAAATGGATCATGATAATTGCATAAAATAGTTATAGATTATTATATAATATCAGAGCAGAGATATATGTTCAATGAGGGATTTGCCAAAGGTTCAAGGAGTAAGTGATACTTGAACTTGATCTTGAATGACAAGTAGGATTTTAGTATAGACAAACAATTAATGAATGAGAACATCATAGGAAGAAGGAATTATATGAGCAAAGACAAGAGGTTGGAAAGCATACAAAGAAAAAGGCAAGAGGATCCATTTATTTTTTCTAACAAACAATTTGAGGATGACACAGTATGTGGAAAGGCTGAAAAGGCCAGGCTGGTATAAGATTATAGAAGGACGTGAATAGGAAATTGGACATTGGACACTACAGCATGGTGTAGTGGATAAAGAGTGGACCTCAAAGCCAGAAAGACATAAGCTCAAGTCTGAGCTTTGACACATACCAGCTGTGTGACTCTAGGCAAGCCTTCTAAGTACCTTTCTTACACTATAAGTTGCAGAGAAGATCCTGACCTGCAGAATCCTCATCTGGGAGGTCCTTATAACAATCACAGCATTGAAGGGTTTTAAGAAATAAAGTAATGTGATCAGATCTACGTAGAAGTAAGAATACCTTGCTAGTAATTTAAAATTTTATATATAATTTTATTAAGGCTCGGTTTCAGGCTTTAGGAAAATGATAAAGTAGTTATTTAAAAGTTGTTCTAACTGCATTTCCATCTATTTTACATGATATATAGGCATAATTATTTAATTAAACATTTACTTTGCTTTCTGCCTATTTTAGAGATACTACTGTTGACAATAGTAAATATGTTAACATTCTCCCAATATTTCCCAAATACTCTCTGGTCAGTGCAACAATTTCTTAAAATTGGTTCTAATATAGTACTGAACTTTAAAACCTATGATGTTAGAGTCTTTTTTCTAAGTTATATTTTTTTTAAAATTCCACAAAAACAATTTAACTACTTAAGAATTTGTTAGTTTGTTGATAATGGAATATATAAGGGTAGAGTCAAAACTATCCTATTTGTCTCTGATGTCTTCACTATGTGAGAATATTAAAACTGAGCATCAACAGAACCTGCATACCTCTTTTAATCAATCAAACCCATTATGAGAGGGACTGAGTCACAACCTAAAAGCTTTGTACAAAAGGGAGAAATTACTGAAGAATTGGAATAAAAGATTTTGAGTGTCTAAATGTGAATACTGAAGCAAGCATGGAGCATAGGGAGGATCAAGATTTGTTAAAGAAGGGAGATCTCAGAAGAGAGTCATTGGCTATACATGCATCCTGGCAAAAAAGACCCAGGCTGAGGGAAGTCCCAAGAAAAAGGACAGCTTTCTCCAAATGGCTGTCTGTCCATAACATTATAATATGTGTCTTTCCCAAAATGTATGTAGTAAACTGAATTTTGCTTGAGCCACAAAAAGGCAAAGAGCTAACAATAGAAAGATACTAATTAAAGTTAGGTAGAGCTCCAAACTTCTATCTAGGTGTTAAAAATGGTATTATAGGGAATAGGTTCAAAAACAATTATTGTTCCACTGGACATAATTAGATAGATGAGTACTGCTAAATATTTTGTGTCATTCAAGAACAGCTTGAACAATGGGAACTTATTGGGAAAAATAAGAAGCACTGGTTTTCCTAAGGTTCTAGTCATTTGGAAATTGGAGATCTGATGAACAATAGATGCTACAAAAGAACAGAATCTTTCTGGGAAAAGTAGAGGGACCTGTCCTAAAAATAAAGCCATGAACTTGTTAATTAACCATGCTTTCAGTTAGTAAGTGTCCTTATAGTGTGAGTAAAATAGAACTCAAATATTCAAGTGCCCTAGGGAAAGTATGAATAATTCTATTTTCTGGGAGTGATAGGAAACTAAGTTAATGTTCATTATGGGTTTAAATATCCTCTGATTAAGGATGTCATTAGTTTTATCATTATATAAACTGAATATCCATTAATGTAAGAGTCTAATTTTATTTTGGCTAATTTACTCTCCCTCAGATGCACTGCAGTAACTCCATTGGTCAATACTTTACTATGTTTTCACAAGACTCATTTTCTTAATTCAGGAAACAAATGAGGATGAGGATTTGGCTAGATCTATCGTTAGAACAATTTATTACAGAAGGCCCAGATCCTAATCTTAGTTCAGCTAATTACTAGTGAGATGACTGAGCAAATCACTAACTCTCTTTGATACTCTGTTTCCTCATCTCTAAAATGAGGAAGTTGATATAGATGGCCTCTGATGAGCTATCTAACTCTAGAACTATGATCTTGTGATCCATTTTCTGAGATCATATTCAATATTTCTCATTTGTAAAATGATATGATGACTAAGGTCTTGATGCCTCTAAATCCAAAAGCACAACTGTTCAAATGAGGAACTCAGAGAGACGTTTTAGCATGGAAAATTTATATTGCCCTCAGGATGATAATTTTCAAAACCTTTGCCAAGTACATCTTTTTTTAAAAAATATATACTACATTTAATATGTGTTATTGAACGGAAGATAGATAGAGATAAAGGAAGTTTAACTTAGTGACTCTTTGTCAAAAAGAATATAATTTTTTCAAAGGTCTCTAATGGACTCAAGAGAAGGACGAAAAGGTAAGTAGGAAAGAAAAAAAACTGTTATTCAATAAGGTTAAACTGTTTAAATCCCTACATAGGAAGATGATATTCATGACTCTTGAGAATCATATCTTTATTATGACACTTAGAAGGGGCAGACATAGACACAGGGTGTGGGTATAAGTTGACTTTCATGTGATGACAAAAAGTAATTAAGGGATTAAAAAAAGGATTATACTGGAAGAAGAGGAAAGGAGGAAGCAGAAAAGGATAAATTGCCTCACAGGAAGAGGCACAAAGACCTTTTACAGTAGAAGGAAAGAAGGAAGAGAGATGAACCTTACTCTCATTGGATTTGGCTCAAAGAGGGACTAACATACGCTCTCAATTGGATATAGAAATCTATCTTATTCTTTAGGAAGTAGAGGGGGGAAAGGGAAAGCAAATTGAAAGGGTGGTTAGAAAGGAGGACAGAATGGGAGGGAAGAGGTAGTAACAGAAAGGGAAAAGAAAAGGGAGGGGAGCTCATAGAAGGGAGGGCAGATTGAGGGAGGTGGTGGTCTGAAGCATAATACTAGTGAGGAGGAAAAGGGAGAAAAAAGAGAGAAAAACATAAATGGGGGGGAATAAGATGGAGAGAAAGACACAGTTACTAATCATAATTGTGAATGTGAATGGGATGAACTCTCCCATAAAATGGAAACAAATAACAGAGTGAATTAAAAACCATAATTCTATGATGTGTTGTTTACAAGAAACACATCTGAAGCAAAGGGAAACACACAGAGTAAAGGTAAAAGGCTGGAGCAGAATATATTATGCTTCAGCTGAAGTAAAAAAAGTGGGGGTACCAATTCTGCTCTCAGACAAAGCAAAAGCAAAAATAGATCTTATCAAAACAGATAAGGAAGGAAACTACATCCTGCTAAAAGGCACCATAGACAATGAAGTAATATCATTACTAAACATATATGCACCAAGTGGTATAGCATCCAGATTCTTAGAGGAGAAGTTCAGGGAGTTACAGGAAGAAATAGACAGCAAAGCTATACTGGGTGGGTGACCTCAACCTACCCACTCTGAACTAGATAAATCTAACCACAAAATAAACAAGAAAGAAGTTAAGGAGGAAAATAGGATTTTAGAAAAGTTAGATATGGTAGACTTCTTGAGAAAATTGAATGAGAATAGAAAGGAACATACCTTTTTTTCTGAGTGGTACATAGCATCTACACAAACATTGACCATGTGCCAGGCCATAAAAGCCCCACAATCCAATGCAGAAAGGCAAAAATATTAAATGCATCCATTTCAGATTATGATGCAATAAAAATTACATGTAATAAAGGGCCATGGAAACATAGACTAAAAATTAATTGGAAACTAAATAATCTAATCCTAAAGAGTGAGTGGGCCAAACGACAAATCATAGAAACAATCATAACATCATCCAAGAGAATAACAATATTGAGACAACATACCAAAACTTATAGGCTGCATCCAAAGCAATTCTTAGGGAAAATTTTATATCTCTCGATGCTTACATGTTTACATAATTACATCTCTCAATGCTTACATAAAATAAAGAAAGAGGAGATCAATGAACTGGGCATGCAACTAAAAAAGCTAGAAAAAGGCCAAATTAAAAATCCCCAATTAAAAAACAAGTTAGAAATTCTGAAAATCGAAGGAGAGATTAGTAAAATTGAAATTAAGAAAATAATTAAACTAACAAATAAAACTAAAAGCTGGTTTTGTGAGAAAAAAAATGAACCTTTGTGTAATTTGATTAAAAAAAACCAAATCACCAGTATTAAAAATGAAAAGAGTGAATTCACCACCAATGAAGAGAAAATAAAAATGATAATTAGGAGCTATTTTGCCTAACTGTATGCCAATAAATTTGACAATCTTAGTGAAATGTATGAATATTTACAAAAATATAAATTGCCCAGATTAACAGGTAAGGAAATAAAATACTTAAATAACCACATTTCAGGAAAAGGAATTGAACAAGCCATCAAGGAACTCCCTAAGAAAAAATCTACAGGGCCAAATGGATTTACAGGTGAATTCTACCAAACATTTAAAGAAAAATTAATTCCAATACTATTTAAACTATTTGGAAAAATAGGCAAAGAAGGAGTCTTACCAAATTCTTTTTATAATACAAATATGCTACTGATACCAAATCAGGAAGAGTCAAAACAGTGAAAGAAAATTATAAAACAATTTAAAAATATACTATGACTAGGTGGGATTTATGCCAGGAATGCAGGGTTGGTTCAAATATTAGGAAAACAATCAGCATAATTAACCCTATCAGCAACAAAACTAATAGAAATCATATGATTATTTCAATAGATGCAGAAAAAGCTTTTGACAATACCCATTCCTATTAAAAATGCTGCTTTCCTTAAAATCATAAGTAGCATCTATCTAAAACCATCAGCAAGCATCATATGTAATGGGGAGAAGCTAAAAGCATTTCCAGTAAGATCAGGGGTGAAACAAGGATGTCCACCACTGTTATTCAATATTGTACTAGAGATGTTAGCTTTACCAATAAGACAAGGAAAAAAAATTGAAGGTATTAGAATAGCAAAGAAGAAACAAAACTATCACTCTTTGCAGATGATATGATGATATATACTTAGAGAATCCTAGAGAATCAAGTAAAAAACTACGTGAAATAATAAACAACTTTAGCAAAGTTGCAGGCTATAAAATAAACACACATAAATCATCAACATTTCTATATATTACTAACAAAGCCCAACAGCAAGACATAGAAGGAGGAATTCCATTTAAAGTTACTGTAGACAACATAAAATATTTAGGAGTCTACCTGCCAAGACAAATCCAGGAACTATATGAATACAATTACAAAACACTTTTCACACAAATGAAGTCAGATCTAAATGATTGGAAAAATATCAGTTGCTCATGAGTAGGCCAAGGTAATATAATAAAAATGACAATTCTACTTAAATTAATTTACTTATTTAATGTCATACCAATCAAACTACCAAAACATCATTTTATAGAGTGAGAAAAAATAATAATAAAATTCATCTGGAAGAACAAAAGGTACAGAATATCAAGGGAATTAATGAAAAGAAATGCAAGGGAAGGTGGCCTATCCATACTAGATCTAAAACTATATTATAAAGCAGCAATCATCAAAACCACTTGGTACTGGCTAAGCAATAGAGCAGTAGATCAGTGGAATAGGTTAGGTACACAAGACACAGTAGTCAATGACTATAGTAATCTACTGTTTGATAAACTCAAAGACTCCAGCTTCTGGGATAAGAATTCACCATATGACAAAAACTGCTGGGAAAACTGGAAAACAGTATGGCAAAAACTAGGCATAGAACAACATCAATGTATATATAAAGTCAAAATGGGTACATGATTTAAACATAAAGGGTGTAACTATAATCAAATTAGGAGAGCAAGGAATAGTTTACCTGTCGGATATATGGAGAAGGGAAGTGGTCTTATCTGTCTACTTCTCCAAGTAACTTGAATTGTGTGTATCATTAAACACTTACAAGTTTTTTTAAGATAAGAATATTATTAGTATTATGTTAGCATCATAGATAAATATATTATTAGGTTACACAAGAAGTATTCTTTCCCAACTATTAGTGATTTCTGAAAGTATAAAAGATGTAAGTTGAATGGAATCAAAATATATGATCATATTAAATAAAAGGAGTCAAGGTCTATAATGCGATGTAATTCTTCTTTAGTATAAAAAATTAATTCTCTAAATGAAAAAGTAAAATTTCATTTCCTATAGACGTCTACTAACATAGGAAGCACTGGACAGTCAGCTCCTAGAGTGTAGGTGGCAGCAGATTGTAGATGCAACACAAAGAGCCAAGACCAAAGAAAAAAGGGTCAAACTGGAAATGTGGGACATAGTTCCAAAGACGTATCTAAAGCAGTGCAATGGGAGCTTTGCTCCAGATTTCAGGTAGACAGAAACCAGCTAAGGAGTCATATTTCCTCCATCAGTCAAGGAACGTAGTACCCATGCCTCATAGTCTTCTGACAGATTACATTCAAAAATGTAAAATAGCCAGACTAATGGAAAGCCAAATAGATATTTTAAATAACCCAGTCTCAGAAGGAAATAGAACTAGATGTAAAAGAACTGAAGGAGTGCATGTTTTGGTGGTAGGGACAGGGTAACTTCTTGGTCCTGAAAGAAGATAGGAGAATTCTATCAAGTTTAAAAAAAACAATTAATACAAATATTTTAAAAATTATCCTCAAAAATTGAAAAAACATTATTCCAGGCTCCTATAATGAGGCAATTAGAGTCTTAATAACTAAATCTGACTGATAACTACAACATCAAAAGACATATCGCAAAAAATACAATTTCCACAGTGCTCAATAAACACTTTTTGATTATTTCAAATATGTTCTTATTGTCTTCATACCCTTATACCTTCTGCAATTAAGAATGTTTGCTTTGTCCTTATGCAAGCAAAAGACTAAATAGCTTATGACTTCTGGACATGATTTTTCAGAGTATTTTTGGAGTAAATGTTTTGACAGACACTATCCTTGCTAATATCTGTATAGAGGATTTCTGACAGTCTTGGGTGGTCTGATGGGGAATAGCTAAAAGCAGTAGGATAGCATAATGAATAAGAGAAAACATAGTCTTAAAATTAACTAGAGACAAGAAAAGGGACAAGCAAGATCACTTGGTCCACCCCTTTCCTCCCCCTATATACAATGCATGGAAAGTAGTGAAATCAACTTTACTCATTTAGATTAGATTGAATGAGATATGGTTTTAGAAATACATTTTAGGGAAAATCTTAAGTTTGCCTTGGGAGAGCAGATACAGTTAAATAATTCTATTTTCTATGATAATATGCTTCTGTGAATATAATATGTCTCAGAAGTAGTAAATGTAACTAGGAAATTTTATATTTAAATATATAAAGAAAAACTCATTTTTGACTCAAGATAAAAATTTTAAATCTCAACTAATGTCATTGTTATGACATGTCATATTTCATTTATATAGATCATAGGTTCATAGATGTAGAGATGGATGGGGCTTTGGAGGCTGTCTAGTCTAAGCCTCTAATTTTATAGGTAAGGAAAATAAGGCCTAAGGAGATTGAGTGACTTACCCAAAGGTCATAAGTAGTAATTACTGAAGTGAAATTTGAACACAAATCCTTTAACTGGAGAAACAGCATTCTTCCCATTGCAGTTATATGGTGAACAAAAGAAAAGGAGATTATCATGAAATGTAAGAGATGAGAGATGACTGTGGAGTTCTAAATTTTAACAAATAGGAAAACAGTAGCTCCATCAACAAGAATAAAGAAGTTGGTGGGGGGGAGGGATGGGCAGAACATGTTTGGAGGATAACATGTGTGCAGTTTTTAGTGGGATATCCAGGTGGACTTATCTCACAAACAAATGTAAATAAGGGACTGGATCTTAGGGTAGAGGACAGGAATGAATATCTAGATTTGGGAGGAGTCATCAGTGTGGTAGCAATAATTGAAACCATTGAAGTAGATGGTGTTTCCAAGAGAAAAAGAAAGAAGAAAATGCAACTAAGGGCAAGGCCTTGGAGAATACCCATATTTAAAAGGCAGAAGCTATGGGCTCAGCACACCACTATTATCCACAAGGAGTACACAGTCTAGTCATGGATAATAGAAACAGCCCTATGATTATTTTTTTGCACCCAAGATATGAATATAAAATTGTACTCCCCTAGCAACACTCTATAGCATGGCAAAATGGAGATAGAAGCTTTTTTAAAATATTTTTTTCTCTGCCCACTTGTTGCTCCTAAGGCAAGTATTTCCTTTGCCTTGTTCTTGTTAAGGCTCTATCTGCATATGTACCATGAAATAATTAAATACAAGGCAATTATGTTCTAATAATGTGGCAGAGGATGGTTTGCACTCACATTTTTCATTTGTTTTAAGTTTCTAACACTCATTTATATGTTTCTTCCTATTCTACATATACGGTCCTATTTGCATAGCTTTCTTTCACTTCACAAAAAACAAGAACAACAACAACAAAAAAAAATTAATTTAAGCCATTTGAATAAAGGAAAGGAAAGAAGGAAGGAAGGAAGGAAGGAAGGAAGGAAGGAAGGAAGGAAGGAAGGAAGGAAGGAAGGAAGGAAGGAAGGAAGGAAATCAATATTTATTAAGCATCTACCATGTGTCAGGCACTTTGCTAAGTGCTTTACAAATACTGTTTCATTTGATTCTCAAAACATTCATGCCAGGTAGGTACTGTTACTATCCCTATTTTACAGTTGAGGAAACTGAGGGAAACAGAAGCTAAGTGACTAGCCCAAGGTCACTTACCCAGCATGTGTCTGAAATCAAATTTGAACTCTAGCCTTCCTGAATTCAGATCTAGCACTCTATGAGACAGTCACACATAGATATTATAAAAGAAAAAGGTTAATGTGGGCATCACAAACAAATCTGTACTGTGAGCAATTCAGTGATAGGCATGAAATGAATCCCATGGAGAGGGCAAAACTCATACTCAACAGGCCTTTTGTCTGCATGGTTGTTGGGCAAGAAAAGGAAGAATTATCTAGGCATTTATACACACAGAATGACTACTCATCAAAAATTATGTGCACGTACCATATTTGTTCAGACATTCCCTGAAAATTATTTTCTGGTCCAATGTCAATTGATTCATTCCTATTTCTCAAGAACTCAAGTCCACTTTTTTCAAATATGATTGAGCTCTCTAGTCCTGTTGAAAATGAAATCACCCTTTTAATCATCTTTTCCTTCTGAACACATTCTACTGGTAGGATATACTTGTTTCCAAAAAGTCAGATCTATTACAGAATATTAAAACCCCAAGAACAAGACAGATTCTTGGGGTCATCTATTTTAGCTTCCTATCTATTCCATGTAGAAATTTTCCCTACAAAAATTTTTGTCAGAGAACTCATCACTCACCAATATAGATAATTTTTATAGAGTTCTGATTGTTAGGAAAAATTTCTCCTATATTAATACCATATCTACGTCACTTAAAATTTCAGGGGTGACAAAAAAAAGAATTGTTTTTGCACATA
This sequence comes from Vombatus ursinus, assembly GCF_900497805.2. Classification (NCBI taxonomy): domain Eukaryota; kingdom Metazoa; phylum Chordata; class Mammalia; order Diprotodontia; family Vombatidae; genus Vombatus; species Vombatus ursinus. Next base: position 25,950,744 of record NW_020954608.1, read on the forward strand.
ACAGTTATTAAAAATCTCACATTCACTAAAAAACTTCTCCAAGTTAAAAATTCTTGATTCTTCTGACAATGCCTCTTATAACAATGTTTGATGGGCCCTTATCATCCAAATTGCCCTTCTTCAGATACTCTCTGATTTGCCAACACTCTTTCTAAAGTATAGGACCCTGCACTTACCCTAATACCCAGGTATGACCTGAATATAGAAGAAAGAAATGGGTCTGTTGTGTTCCTTGTTCTGTATGCTTATTAACAAAGCTTATTATTAAATTAGCTTTATGGAGAGTTTATATCTCACTATTAATTCATATTAGACTTTTACTCAACTAAATATCCCAAATTGTTTTATTATGAACTAACATTAAGCTGAATATTCCCCATTATATATTTTTATTTGTTCTGTTATAGAGTGCAACACAGACATAATGAACTGTCCCTGTGACTCGTGGGCCCTAGATCCTTTGGTTTTGCTTTTTACCCACAAAATAGTAACTTCTTATCCTTTTTTTGACAAGTCATTACTAAGAAATCATTGAGGCTATCTCACTAGTAAAGAATAAAGACAAATTATTTAGAATAGTAAGCATCACAAGATAAGGGAACTACATCAACAGCAAGCCTTGCCAACTCCTGTGCCCCAGATAGGACAACTCCTCTTCCTACTCTTCCTGAAAGAGAAGTTTGTGAGTATGAACTTTCCTGTCTGATTTATGTGGGAGTGTGGAAATTTATGTGGAAAGATTACTTAAACTTTTCCTTTACTTTCTAAGAAAGCAGCTGCTTCTTGGGATATAATGAGCCTGACTTGGGAACCCAAACTTGGAATTCCTGGTTTAATGATTTTCCAAGGAGTGGTAGGTAATCTCAGGAACATCCATCCTCCTTTCTTTTCTCTTGCAGGAAAGAAAGGATAAAACAATGATCAATGTCTATAAGCTAAGACCAGAGGGACTTAATTAGTAGTTTTTTTGGACATTAGCCCTTTCACATTGACTCTGCCCTTAATTTTTTTCCATTCTCCTCAACTTAACTTCATTGCTGGACATTTCAATGTGCCACCACTGTAAATCAGCCCTGCAATTAGTACTCATTTTACTTTGCCTCAAGCAATGAATACCCATACATTTATGCCTATTTTAATCTCATGATGTGAAATCCATTGTTCTATCCCATTAAGATCTTTAAGAATGCAATTCAGTCATGCATCATATTAGCACTTCTTCCCAGTTTTGTGTCACCCAAAATTTGATAAGCATGCTATCTATGTCTTCATAAACATCATTGATAAAAATATCAGACAAGCAAGGTTAAAAATATCTCTTTGGAACACCATTAGAGACCTACTTTCAGATTGACAGTGATCAATTTATCAACACTTCTTGGGTAAGGTTTATCAACCAGTATCAAATTCACATTTCATAACCATCACACTCCAAGAAACAGTTGCTAACTTTCCTAAGTAATGGTATATAACTCATGCATTTATAATCCATAACTAATATCTTTTCTGAACTCCTTTAACACATTGTCACCTGCCTGCTGTGTATTTCTATATAGTACATATTCCATAAACATCTTAAATTCAGTGTGTACAAAATAGCCTTATTATCTTCTCTGCTAAACTTCTTCTAAATTTCCCTGTATCTTTTGAAGGCAGCCTTATCATAGAGTTCATGCAAGTCTGGAATCTTTACCAATTACTTTTCCTTCTCCATCACTCTATATTTCCAATTAGTTACCAAGTGTTATTGATTCTTTCTCCACATCACCTCTGGCATGACTCCTTTCTGTCTCTAAAGCTAGTATTATCTCCTCTGTACCACACAATTCCATGATCTAGCAAGATAGTAAGCCTAGCAAAACAGGACATAAGGTTGTTTTCTTATTCATATTCTTATTGAACCCATGCCGATTCGTGATTGTCGCTTCTCTAAATACTTAAAAACCATTAATGTAACAGATGATCTAGAATTTCATTGTAAATTGATGTCATCCTTTCTATCTTTATTTGTACAGAAATGTCATAAGTAAGTCTAAATTTGTGGAACAGAGGTGGAGATGGTTATTACCAATTACAAACAAATTTTCTCCAAGATATTTTTATATTCTCTTCCTGCAGATAATGTATTTTCTCATGCCTTTGTATGCTACTAAGACAGTGTTATCAAGTAGAACATACATTGCAAAAGATAAAATGATTTTTTGAATATCCCAAGTTCCTTGATTTATTTCCCTGTTTGCCACTTTTTGTCATCACTGAAAGTATGAACACAGTTCTTAAAAAAGAAAAAGACCAGAATTATAAAGTTGGAAGGTATCATGTAGACCAAACCTCATATTTATAATGAGGAAAATGACTGCCTCCCAAAAAATATTAATTGAATTTGGAAAGGCCACAATTACCATTTGTGACTAAGTTGGGATTTAAAATAAATGATATGTCTTTGCTTTTTTTTTTTACCTAGAGGCAGTCTGTGGGTTCTTTCTATCAGTGTTTTGTTTGCCATATTCAGAGATTCTGAGCAGTTCTATTCTATTATTTCCTGTCTTATAGTATTCTGGATTTTTTGATGTGTGATGTTCTTCTGAAGGAACTATTATCCTTAATTCATCTCTACTCATTCTGTTTTTGAGATGCAATTATTTCTATAAAGATCATGCTTTATTTAAACATTGTTTACTTTTTGTAAGATTTCCTTGCACTTCAACCTGGATTATTTTCTTTACTATTTCCTAATTCAGTTGTAATTTTTGTTTTTGTTTTTGTTTATTAGTTACTGCACTGGAAACTATAAGCTCTGGTTATATTCATTCCTAATTTCTTCCATTATGGACTATTTTTTTTTTAATTTCATAAAATTCTGAGGTTCATCAGTCATCAGTTTCCTTTATCTTATAATATATTTGTTAAAAAACAAAACAAAGGAAAAGAATTTTGTAGTATCTTTGAGAGTTTAGTACTTATCCTAATTTTTTTCTTTTTCTTTTATTTTTTTCTTAGGCAATTGGGGTTAAGTGATTTGCCCAAGGTCACACAGCCAGCAAGTGTCAAGTGTTTGGTCTGAGGCCAGATTTGAACTCAGGTCCTCCTGACTTCAGGGCCAGTGCTCTATCCACTGTGCCACCTAGCTGCCCCTATCCTAATTTTTTTTCTACTTCTTCATTTATCTGTGCTCTGAGTTTTTACTGAATAATTGCCCCCTTGAAATCTTTAGTGTTTTAGTCTTTAGGTCTCCTTATATTCCTCTATCACTCACTTTCTTATTCCTCCCCTTTGTTGCTGAAGACACCCCTTGGACTGAACCACAAAACTGTCTTGGCTTCCTGCTGCATTGGCAGATTTAGTGCTCACTAATCTGGGTCCTGGCCCTGTCAAACCCCAATAAATTACATAGTCTGTTCTAAGAAAGAGACAAATACAATGATGTTTGTCTGTTGAGGTTTAGGGGTTTAGGGGCTCTGGGGCCCCAAAATCACAACATGCAGGTCCTACCCAAAAGAATTCAACCCAAGCCTTCTTTCAGCCAAAGACAAAGTTTATTAGAACATCCATCACATTGGGCAGACTCGTAAGGAGTCTGAACATTAGTGAGCTATTGGCTAGATTATAAGAATCTGAGCAGTGGCTAGATTTTAAGAATCTGAGTACCTTAATGGAGACAAGATGGATCTTATATACAGAAATACTGTGGGAGGGATCTAGGAAGGATCTTGCTGGGAGTGACTGGAATGGGGTCTAGATAGAGTCAAGGGTGGGAAGTAGCCAGGGGCCATAGGGAGGTAAGACAATGGAGGGCTAGGCTAGGTTAAAGTTAACAGAATTGAGAGATCAAGACCAGTTGATGGAACTATAGCCTGAGGTGAATGCCAGAGATTTGGCCATGTGGGAAAATCTGGAGTCTTTCCTTTTTGGGGTCCAGATCCCACCCACATCATGTCTGCAATTTAATATCTCTCAAGCTGGTGTGAAATTCATTGCATGGGAGTTCAGTCCAAAACTAGGGCCCCCTAAAGAGGCCAGTTCAGAACTGGTTCGATTTGGGATTTGGGGTACAGGGTTATATGCCCTTCAAAGAGTTGGTGTTCCCAAGGGATGCCAATCAACCTTGATTGGTCAACACACTGGGAAATTGGTTATATTAAAATGATGGTCTTGAGTACATGACTTAGGTCATTTAATCCTGACACATTCTGTCAGACCACCCCCATTCTTGGGTTATCCAGATGATGGGGTACTGGTCCAAGATGGGGCCCCAAAAACCCTCTTCCTTGAGCTTTGCTTGAGCTCTCTGGCAGTTGCCTGAAGCTATAGTCCTATTAACTGGCCTTTCCTTATCACCTAAGCCCAATCTCCCAATTCTTTGTTACCCTGATTGAGCCTAGCCCTCCATTGTCTATTACCTCTGAATTGTCCCTGGCTATTCCTCATTCTTAATCTTATCTGGACCCAATTCAACCTCCCAGTCATTCCCATGAAGATCCTCCCTAGGCCCCTCCTCCAGTCACTCCAGCTTACTGTCTACTCCCAACAAGATATCCCTTCTCCCAGCCCCTCCTCCTAACTACTTGGTCACCCCAAACTACTTGGTCATTCCTAGATATCTCCCATAGTCTTTCTGTATATAAGATCTATCCTGGCCACCATTTAGGGGCCAAAACATTCTCATGCCTGCCCATCTTTATGAACATCACAAATATTTAGATTCCTTAAGAGTCTGGCCAATATGACTGATCCTTAATAAACCTTGACTTTGGTTGAAAGAAGACGAGTTGAATTCATTCAGGTAGGATCTGCATATCATGATTTTGGGGTCCTAGCACCTCTAAACCTCAAAATAGGCAGAAGAATCTGTCTCTACCCAAGCCTGAGTACAATAAAATCAATTCAGGCCTGGGTTGGAGTTTGACCAGAATAAGAAGATTCAATGCAATCTCATTATCAGTAATGTTCTTCTGAAGAACTTTGGAGCAAGAGGAGGGCTGGGACCTCTGAGTCTCCAAGACACAGACTACCAAGAGAAATTATTTTTTTCACAGCCCTCAGTAGCATCTGTGGGATAGGACTGACTCCAAGCTGGATTTCAGTCCCATTGTAGATACCATGTTGGCCCCTTGCCACAGTTTTTTTTTTTTTTTCGTTTGGCTCTCCCCCTCTTACTTTTCTGCCTAGGCTGAAGTTAAATCTGCTACTTTTTTCATGGATGGGGAAGAACAAAGAAGGATTTTCATATGGAATGTTTCATGCCTTGTGAGTCCCTAACCAGGGGGCCACTCAGATAGAAAACATTTTTCCACCCTATCCTTTCCCATGTGGATAGACAAAAATCAACATTTTAAGGGTTGAAGGAAAGGGTAAGATGTACTTATGAAGTCTGTGTAGTAGAAGAAGGCCCCAATATGGGACTCAAACACAATCTGAGTTCTTTAGTTTTTGTATTCTTGCCAAAGCAAGTAGACTGGGGGATGAGAGGTGCTAAATGGGCACATTGAATATTAGTATTCTTTGTTGTTAATTTATAAGGATTTTGCATATTGGGATTCTTTTTTTTTTGATGTGTTTATTTTTTTCCTGTAAATTCAGCTATACTTGCTTTACATTTAATCCATAGATCCTCTTGGTAGGGGTTTGTGAAAGGTACTGGGGAATAAGGAAAGCTGGTTTGTCATGTTTTATTTTTCTTTCACAAAGCTAAGTTCTGAACCTAGGTTTTTCTTTTTTTTTATTTCAACTCCAGTAGGTTTCTACTAAACCACACTGACCTACATTAAAATAGTTATAATCATTTTCTATAAAAGTGAAAACCTGTTATTTTAGTATAAAAATTAGCATTGTTTTTCTTTACTAATAAATTAAGGATATACAAAAGCTCGATAAAAATGATATAAAAGGTTCATTAGCATCACTCAAGTATTCCTTAATGGTTCTTTTATTTGTAAAATGAGCCTTTCTATTAAAATGTTATCAGCAAAATAGAATTGCTGATATGTACTTTTGCATAAATACATAGCTAACATTTTAAAAATGGATGCATGTACATGTAGTTGGCATTTATATAGCTTTTTAAGGATTGCAAAGTGCTTTATATATGTTATCTCATTTGAACCTCACAAAAACCTTGTGAAGTACATGTTGTTGTTATTATTCTATTTTAAAGATGAGGAAACTGAGGCTGAAAGAAGTTAAGTGACTTGCCCAGAGTCACAAATCTAGCAGGTCTTCCTAAGTACAAATCATCAAGCCCTGCCTTTCTGCAAGACAAAGTTCCCATCCCTGTCTATATTCACTATAATTGTATATTTCCTTAGCATAAATCAATCAAATTAACAAATCAATAAATATATCAATTAAGCACCTACTATGTGCCAGGTACTATGCTAAGTAAAAGGTGTACAAGGTCTCCCTCTTCTCAGACTTTTCAACTACAGCTGAAACCTCCTATATGAATTTTTTTCTCCCTATTAGAATGTAAACTCTTTGAAAGAAGAGATGCTCTATTCATATACCTAATTCTTAGCCCAGTGCTTTGTTTTTGGTAAGTATTTAATAAAGTTTGTTTCTATTCATTCACTCTGGTAAAAGGAAACACCATGTGTACAGATAAGTAAAGTAAATGCAAAGTAATTTGTAGGGAGAGTACTAACAAATGATAGGATATGGAAAGTAGTAAATGGGAAATGGCATTTGATCTGAGTCTTGAGGGTAGTGAGGGGTTCCAAGCAAGACAACAAATCTAAAATAAATAGCCCAGAACCTCCTGATCTTTTTTTTTTCTTAGCTTAAATTATGGTACTTGGAAAGGATTTTTTTTTTCCTGTCTCATTTTTCCACACCAAATCAAGTGGATTATTTTTCCTCCTTTGGCTAGTAATGATAGAAGAGAACTGATGATGTTCTTCTCTATAGTGCTGAGGTGCTACAAGTGAATATTGTTAATTGAAGGCTTTCCAACAAGAGGTTCACTGTTAACACTTAATATTAGAATCAGGATGTAAAAGATTCATGAATGCTGAAATGGCTCAACTTAGAGTAATGGGGACTTGATTAGCTCTATACCTGATGAAACCAGATTATATCATCTACCTAAATGACTCTATACACATTTAAATTTTTTTTTAAATCTATATTCTAGTGCTATCTAAACCCAGACACATTAGTACAATATTTTCAGGTAACAACACATGTGCTGGTAAACGTTTGATGACCAGCTCCTCAGGGGGAAAATGTTTAAGTTTAATCTGCATTGTTTACATTTTTTTTCAATCACTTACTTAAGATTAGACAATGGACAAAACAAATCAACCTTGATTTGCACTATGACAGTTTCTCAGTTGTAAATGCTCACACTGGAAATTTAATAATTGACTCCTACAAACTACAGGCGCAGCTGAGTGGTACAGTGTATAGAGTGCCAGACCTGAAGTGAGGAAGACCAACTAATTTTCATAAAGTCAAATACAGCCTCAGACACTTACTAGCTCTGTGACCCTAGGTAAATCACTTAACTCTGTTTGCCTCAGTTCCTCATCTGTAAGAACTGGAGAAGGAAATCTCAAACCACTCTAGGAATGGGAGAAGGTTTGACACCTTGTTTCAGCCACGTGCCTTTCCCCTCCAAAAACACCATCTCTCTCTCTGCATTCAGGTTCACCAAGCACCCACATTTCCATTTTCATGATGTTAGTAGGTGAGGCCTAGCAACAAGTGGTAGTATTTCACACCTGTTGATTCATCCCTGGCCAAACATGATCTTGCCCACAGCTTGTATGTGTTGGAAGGTATTAGGATGGAAAAGGAATAAAAGGGAGGTCCAAATCAAATACCTCTTAGGATCTCCTCCATGTCCATACCAGACCAAGCACACATTTATTCTTCCCCTGTCCCCAAGACCTCCTTGCTCTTCCATGCCCTGGAAGTCACAGTGGGAAGGGCTCTTGCTACTGTCAGATGCTTCACTGCTACTGCTCCATGATATGGATACAAACAGTATTCCAAGGGTTAAAAAGAATATTAAGGTTGCTTTTCCAGGACTTTGTGAAACCCCGTAGCTTATTCTGTAACTTGAAAGGCATCCTAAAGTCCTTTCCTCCTTATCTTGAACCAGTACCAAAAGAATTGTATGTGTCCCTTATCCTATGTTCCCTCTATTCTTTCATTTTTAACTTGTGTCTTCCTGCCCTGTCCTTAAATCCTTAAACCATAAAGAATTCCCTTTGTCTCCTTCATCCTATGTCATAAAATCCTTCCTTGTCCTGTCTTTAATCTTGAAACCCCCAAATTACATCATCATTCTGATACCTCTATATAAGCATAACTCCCCCCAAATATCGGGATCTCATTTAGCTTTCTGGCTAAAGAGACTGGTGATGCTTTCTCACATAATAAAGCTCCCAATGACTTCAGAGAAGGTCTAAGTGAATTCTTTCACACTTGAACTGAGCTCTCCCAACTCTCAACCTCAACAATCCAGATGTCCTCTGGTCCTGCTCCAAAACCTGCATTCCCCACCCCAGCCTCCCATCCATCACAGGAAGAGGTCTATGTTGAGGGAAGAAGTAGTGTGAAAAGACAATATCACTGATGGGAGACAGTAATTCTATGCTTTCCTTTCTCTCTCTCCTTAGCATCACCTTCCTAATGGGATGGTCCTCTTTGAGAACAAAGTGTTGAGGTTTAGGGGTGCTAGAACCCCAAAATAGCAATGCAGGTCCTTCCTTGAAAGAATTTGACCCAAGCCTTCTTTAAACCAAAGACAAGGTTTATTTGGACACCCTTCAAGGTGGGCATGATTCTAAAAATCTGCTATATATTGGCCAAACTCTTGAGGAATCTAAGCAATTTAATGGGGGAGGAGGAGGAGATGGACCTTATATACAGAATGATGGCGGGAAGGGCCTAGGAGTGACCAAGTAGTCTGGGTTGACTAGAAGGTAACAGAGAAGGACCTGGCAGGGCTGGGTGCCCCAGGTGAACTTGGAAGGGGTGTAAGTAGAATTAAGGGTGAGAAGTCATGGGGCTGAGGTGGGGAGGAGGGGGACTACCTGGAGCTAGCAGACAATGAAGGGCTATGTTAGGTTAGAGGTGACAGAATTGGGAGATTGGGCATAGGCCACAATAAATGGCCAGGTGAGAAGATTACTGGGATGGATCCATGCCTCAGGCAAACACCCAAGACTTGACCATGTGGGAAAGTCCAGGACTTTTCATTTTTGGGGTCCAAAGACATGTTATTTTCCTTTTAGGTGTTCAGATGCCATCTCCATCAAAAGGACAAACTACAACAACAAAAGCAACTGTGCCCAGGTCCATAATTCAGATTCAGAAGGAGAGTTTGAAGATTAAGGACACCTCTTCCATTCCCATTCCTATCTCTATCTCACGCCTCCAAGACTCAACTTGGAGCTACCCAGAGTAGTTATAAGAAAGGGAAGAAAAGATGGATAGATCCAACTTCTCCAGACCCCAAGGAAGGGCTAAACCCTGAGGATTAATGGTGCTACAACTATCTTATTGCCCTCCCAATTTTGGACCACAGAGTACAGCTGCTCCCTGCCCTCAACCTCCACACACACTCAAATTCACACACCTGTGCACGCGCACACACACACATACACACACAGCTCTGTCCATAATTTCTTCCTTCTTGCTTATAAGCAGTATCAAGGCCTTTTAAAATTCTTATTTGGGGGCAGCTAGGTGGTGCAGTGGATAGAGCACCAGCCCTGAAGTCAGGAGGACCTGAGTTCAAATCCAGCTTCAGACCAAACACTTGACACTTACTAGCTGTGTGACCCTGGGCAAGTCACTTAACCCCAATTGCCTAAAAAAAAAAAAGAAAAAAATTAAATTTCTTATTTGGAAACAAATTTCCCATCCTTAGGAAAAGTATCAGTCTCATCCCAGTTATTGATCTGAGTATTCTATGTTGCTATTCCTAATGTTATTTTTTTTAAAGATGATTCTTAAAGTTCTTTTTAGCTCTGAGATATCCAGAACCCTATGCTGCTATCCCTTGACCATCTTCACTACATTTTCTGTTGTAACATTCCACCTCCAATAAGTCATTCAACCTCCCTACTCTTGGTCCTACAGCTTCTGATTATTAACTTCCTTCATTTCTAGCCCATCCCAGACTCCCTCAATGCTCTTCCCCATTATCTTCATGTCATACTGTCCATTACTCCATTTCCCTTTATCTCTTTATCTCTGGAAACAATAGTCAATACTACCATTCCTGGAAATAATGTGTCAATAAATAACCTTATAACTCCACACACCATCTCTGCAATCTCTCTTACCAAATGACCACTTTCTAGCCACTTCTCTCTGTGTATATATTGTCTTCTCCTATTAGAATATAAGACTCTTAAGGCATTATGGATTATCTTGCTTCTTCTATTCATATCTTCAACACTAATCACAGTGTCTAGCATATAATAATGGACTTAATAATTTTTAAATAATTTCATTTTAAAAAAATTATTAAGTCCATTACTATGTGCTAGACACTGTGAGAAGAGGAGAAGCTAGTAAAAATCAG
>NW_020954608.1:25961290-26022668 GCF_900497805.2 Vombatus ursinus
TGCCAGAAACACCTTGGATTCATTACACATTTGATTTTTAATTAATTTTTGGTTGTTGCAGATTCAGAAACCTTTTACTGTTGCCAAATTTATCAAGACCCCCACATTCAGCACTGCACAACACCTACAAGAAAATAAGATTAAGGGGATTCAGAAAAGATGGCAGAGTAATTGAGAAAACTTATGGCTCTCCAAATTTCCTCCACAGAAAAAGACAGAATGTTGCTTCAAAGGGAATGTAGAGCAGTGGAAATAAACAAAAGTCAGGGTAAAGCAGTTGTTCTCTTAAGATAACCTAAAAAAAATGAAAAATAAAAAAAGACAACCTAAGAAGACCCCAAGAAAGACCTTAACTCCAGGCCTGAGTGAAGCACAAACACCTTCAGGCCAACTCTGAGGAATCAATAAACAACAAGCCCTATGGGCAGGTAGGGTTGGGAGGCAGCTTCAGAATTAGAAACTTTCATCTCATCAACATGTGAGGATCTGACAGCTGAGTAGAAGAAGATTGTCAAGGGACACCAAAAACAGCTTGTCCTGGGCTAGTCTGCTGCTACCATGAAGAAGTAGCTAGTATACACCTGGTGAGTGCAGTACCAGAGGGGCAGGGATGCTGCTGGCTATGGGCAAGAGAGCAGAGTCCCTGGTTTCAATTCCAGGGCAGAGAGGACAGCTGTAGTTTGCATTCACCAGAGAAACCACAGGCAGCAAGATCATTTGCAATCATTTGGCAGACATCATGAAGGGGACTCTACCTGTGGAATGGAGGAGAGGAATGGAGATGAGAGCCCAAGGTTGAGCCCCAGGGAAGACCTCAGAAAATAATAGTAAGAAGCACCTGAGGCAAGCGGCATCATTCCCCATACTTCATACTTCAAGACTACAACTTGATTACACTAATAGCTACTAAAAACAAAATTTTAAAAATGAGTAAGCAAAGGAGAAAGAACCAGACCATAGATAGCTACTATGTGGATAAAGAAGATTTGGGTTCATTTTCAAAGGAAGATAATGGAGCTAAAAAAAGTCACTCCTTTTTCAATGAGAAATGTCAAATTATTCCAAGCACAAAAAGAGTTCTTAGAAGAACTTAAAAGGGACTATAAAAATCAAATAAAAGAAATCAAGAAAAAAATAGGAAAAAAATAATAGCCACCCAAGAAAATCAAGAAAACTATGAAAAGAAAGCCAACCAACTTGAAATAGAGAATCAAAATCTTAAGGAATCAAATAATCCCTTGAAAATTAGACATGGCCAAAGGGAAACTAATGACATTCTAAGACACTAAGAACTAACAACATAAAATCAAAGAATGAAAAATAGAGGAGAATATTCCTTATTCTCATCAGCAAAACAACAATTTTTCTGCCTCCCTCCCTTTCCCTCTTCTGAAGATAGTAGGCAATTTCATATAGTTTATACATGTGCTATCATGTAAAATACATTTCCATATTGGTCACTGTTGTGAAAAAAGAAACAGGTCAAAAGAAAAAAAACACAACAAAGAATAAAGTAAATTTAAAAAATTATGCTTCAATCTGCATTCAAAGTCAATGGATAGCATTTTCTTTCATGAGTCCTTTTTACTTGTCTGGGATCATTGTGTTGCTGAGAAGTGCTGAGTCATTCATAGTTGATCACCATACTATGTTGCTGTTACTGTGTACAATGTTTTCCTGGTTCTGCTCATTTCACTTTGCATCAGTTAGTACAAGTCTTTAGAGGTTTTTCTGAAAGCTGCCTGCTCATCATTTCTTATTGCAAAATAGTATTCCATTACATTCATACACAACTGCTTGTTTAGTCATTCCCCAATTGATAGGCATCCCCTCCATTATCAATATTTTGCCAACACAAAGAGGGCTGCTATAAATATTTTTGCACATGTTGGTCTTTTCCCCCCTTTTTTCATGATCTCTTTGGGATACAGACCTAGCAGTAGTATTGCTAGATCAAAGGGTATACACAGTTTGGTTGCCCTTTGGGCATGGTTCCAAATTGTTCTCCAGAATGGTTGTATCAGTTCACAATTCCACCAACAGTGAATTAGTGTCTCAATTTCCTTACATCCTTGCTAATATTTATCATTTTCCTTTTTTGTCACATCAGCTGATCTGTTTGGGATGAGGTGACATTTCAGAGTTGTTTTAATTTACATTTCTCTAATCAAAAATGATTTAGAAAACTTCTTCATATGCCTATAGATAGCTTTGAATTTTTCATCTGAAAACTACCTGTTCATATCTTTTGACCATCTCTCAATTGGGGAATGGCTTGTATTCTCATAAATTTGACTCAGTTCCATATATGTTTGAGAAATAAGGCTTTCATCAGAGACACTTGCTGTAAAGATTATTTCCCAGATTTTTGCTTTCCTTCTATTCTTGGTTGTGTTGGTTTTGTCTGTACAAAAGCTTTTCAATTTAATGTGATCAAAATTATTCTACATTTTGTAATGCTCTCTAACTCTTGCTTGGTTATAAATTTTTCCCTTCCCCACAGATCTGACAGGTAGACCATTCCTTGCTCTTCTAATTTGATTTATACATTGTCTATTATATCTTTTAGCAAGATGTAGTTTCCTTGCTTATCTCTTTTAATTATATAATTTTACTTTTACTTTTTCTAAGATCAGCATTGCTGCCTCTGCTTTTTTTACTTCAGTTGAACCATAATAGATCCTGCTCCAGCCCCTTACCTTTACTCTCTGTGTGTCTCTCTGCTTCGAGTGTGTTTCTTGTAAGCAACCTATTGTAGGAGTCTGGTTTTTGATCCACTCTGCTATCCACTTCCATTTTATGGAAGAGTTCATCCCACTCACATTAATAGCTATGATTACTACCTATGTATTTCCCTCCATCTTATTCTTTCTCCTGTTTATCCTCTCTCTTCTTTCACTCTTTCCCACCTCACCAGTGTTTTTCTTCTATCTACCACCTCCCCTGATCTGAACTCCCCTGTGTCAGTCCTCACCCTCCTCTTTACTTAATCTCTTCCCTTTCTACTTCCTCAGGTAAGATAGATTTCTATATTCAACTGATTGTGTATATTATTCCCTCATTGAGCCAATACTAATGACAGTAAGGTTCATTTGATGCCTGTTTTATAATGACCATTTTTTCCCTTGATGTATTATGCTTAAATTTCCCAGGTAAGTGATTCTTGGTTGTACCACTAGTTCCTTTGCCTTCCAGAATATCATGGTTCCATGACCTAAAATCTTTAATGTTGCAGCTGCCAAGTCTTGTATAATCCTGATTGTGACTTCCTGATATTTGAACTTGTAGTATTTTTTTCTTGACCTGATAGTTCTAAAATTTGACTATAATGTTCCTTAGAGTTTTTATTTTGGTATCTCTTTACTGAGGGGACTCGTGGATTCTTTTAATGCCTATTTTGCCCTCTGGTTCCAGGATATCAGAGCAGTTTTTTCTTGAAAATTTCTTGAAAGATGCTATCCACCTCCTCCTTTTGATTATGGCTTTCAGGTAGTCCAATAATTCTGATATTGTCTCTCCTAGATCTATTTTCCAGGTCAGTTGTTTTTCCCATGAGGTGTTTTACATTTTCTTCATTTTTTTTCATTCTTTAGTATTCATATTATTGATTTTCAATGTCTCATAAAGTCATTAGCTTCCACTTGCCCAATTCTAACTTTTAAGATATTGTTTTCCTCCATAAGTTTTTGTACTTTCTTCACTATTTGGTCAATTGTATTCTTTAGGGAGTTATTTTCTTCAGTAGATTTTTGTATATCCTTTTCCATTTAGCCCATTCTACTTTTTAAGCAGTTTTCCAACCTGTTGACTCTTTTTTCATAATTCTCTTGCATCACTCATATTTCTTTTCCCAATCTTTCTTCCACCTCTCTTATATGATTTTAAGCTCCTTTTTGAGCTCTTCCATGAGTTCATTCTGGGCTTGAGACCATTTCCCATTTTTCTTTGGTGTTTTTTCCCATAGGCGTTTTGACATTTTTGTCCTCTTCTGAGTTGGTCTTCCCTACCACCATAAAAACTTTCTGTGGTCAGATTCTTTTTTTGTTGTTTTTTGCTCATCTTTTTTTTTTTTTGCCATTTTTCCTTTCTTTTAAATTTGAGTTCTGCTTCCAGGGTAGAAGAGGCACTGTCTCAGACTTCCTGTGCTAGTGGCTGCAGGCCCTGCCTATTTACCTGGTGCTGCATTGTGAGGCCCACAGGGGGACCCTCTTGTCTGGTCCTGCACTGAGGGGCTGTGGTGGGGATTGGCTGGCATTGCTGGAGGCTGTAGGGGTCTAGTGCTGAGCTGGAGTTTTAGTGGTGGTGTCTGACATGTGCTGAGGCCTGGTGAGGTGTTTCTGTGTTTCCCCAGGGCTACACTGAAGCACATGGAGGTCTGGCCTCTGTAGGCTGCCTGTTTGTCCAGCCCTACTCTGAAGTTTGGTGGGCAGTGCTGGTTGGCAGCTGTCTGTTTACTTAGGTACCAATAGAGTTGTTTGCCTGTTTGCCTGGGGCTGTGCTGAAGCATATGGATGTCTGGCCTCTGGAGGATACCTGTTTGCCTGGAGCTATGTTGAAGCATGTGGTGGATGTTGGGGCTGGAGTCTGCTGGTTCCCCTGGCTATGCTAAGTCAGGTAAGGGGTTCTGGTATTGGTGTTTGCCTGCTCTACCACACTGGGGCTCAAGATTTCCCACTGGTTTGCTGAATTGGGGCTTGCTGCTGGCTTGCTAGATTGCTTCCTGTCCTAGACAGTGCTCCCCTTCCACTTGAGTGAGGCAAACCTTTCTTGCCAATCCTCCAAGTTTCTTGTACTAAAAAAAATTGTTTCACCCTATCTTTTTGCTGGTTCTGCTGTTCCAGGACCTATTCTGGGTCTCTATTTTATGGTTGTTTGGAGGTGAGTATGGGAGAGTTACAGTGATTTACTGGTTACTCCACCATCTTGGGTCCCAGAAGTCAACAGCCATTTTGATTATTTTAAATTTAAATGTTCTTATATAAATAAAACCTACATAGCCTAGAATAGAAGGGATGCAGAAAACTGAGTAAAATCTTGCACAGACAATCTCTCAGATAGCATGTGATTGGGTTGGAATATTGCTGTGTTTTAGGAAATGATGATTTAGCTACAGGAAATGGTTGATTTAGAAAAAAACATGGAAAGACTTGGACTTATGAAGGAAGGTGCTATCCACTTTCAGTGAAACAGGTGACAAGTGAGAATAAGCATAGTACAGTCTTACATACATGTGTGTAATTGCATATATGTGTATGTTTGTAGATATCTATGTGTTTGGAGGTGTATATATATGTTATATATAATGTGTGTATATAAGTATATATATATACACATATGTGTATGTGTAGGTGTGTGTGTGTGTGTGTGTGTGTGTGTGTGCATTCTGTACTTTATTGTAGCCTTCTATGGGAGAGGGGAGGGGAAAATAAAGCAAAAAGTGCACAGCAAATACCAAAAGAAAACCTACAAGAAAGCAAAGTCTTGAAATGGAAATTTATTGTTTTAGATTGAATCTTCTCTTATGTCCTGCCGTGTACATGACAATGTTTTTATTTTCTTTTCTCATTTTGTATTTAATTTTAAAATTAACTTAAAAACTTCCAAAAAATAAAGAAGGCCAAATGACCAACAACAAAATGCTGCTTCTTTGGATACATAAAGAACATACGCATATATTTGTGTGCACATACATGCATGTGTATATATGTGTGCTTACATATTACATATGTACATATATATATAATCTCCAGTAAATATTATATGCTGTCAGTCATAATTCAATCTAAATGTCAAGAGGTTTTTTTTCAGGATTTTGCTCTCCCTGCACCTGGTACAATAAAGGACAAGTGCAAGTTATACATTTTTAACCCTAGGTGATCAATTAAAAATAGGAGCTCACTTTCTAAGATTACTACTATCATCTAATGTTGATTCTGCACTAATGAGCTCCTGAGGATAGAGCTGCCATCCTTTCCAACATAAATTACTTATAGATACACAAGTTTTAATTAAGCAGGATCTCATAGAATTTCATTAGTACATTATTTGGGTAAGCTCAGGAAGAAAAGATTGAAAAATTATCCCTTTGCTGGCTTGGTGTTCTAAAGAATATAGTCAGTCAACATTCAACAAGCATTCAAGTGCCTAATATGTGGGCACTTACAATTATATTCCCTCATTATCAAATGAGGTAATAATTATAAAGAGCTTAGCATAGTGTCAGGTACATAGTAAACAATACACAAATGGTAGTAGTAGTGGTAGTAGTCATAGTAGTAATAGTAGTAGTAGTAGTAGTAGTAGTAATAGTAGCAGTAGTAGTAGTAGTCATCATCATCATTGTCATCATCATCATCATAGCAGTAGTATGTGCCAGGCACTGTCACTAAGCAATGAAGATACAAAGAAAGGTAAAAGATAGTCCCTGCTTTCAAGGAGCTTGCTGTTTAAGTCTCTGTTCCCCTATAAAAACCAAGATAGACAAAAAGGTTATGTGAAAAAAGAAAGGGATATGTGCAGCATTCCACATTACTCCTAGGTATATTGTAGCTGTTTGGAGATAATCATTTATGCAACTCAATACCCAAATTCCCAGCTAATAGATTATTCTATTACTAGATCATATTTGAGACAAACACAATAGCAAAAACATTTAATTTAGAAATGAAACAGCATAAATAATAAGAAAATGAACTCATAAGATATGCTCTGCACCCATAATAAAAAAGGCTTGATTTCTTACATCTCCAGGGGAATTACTATACTAGAATTCTCTTTTAATCCATCTAACTCTCCAGTTTAGTGAGAAAGCACAGTCATTCTGCAACTCACAATCCCAAATTGGGAGGCTTCAAGCATGGTATCAAGTCTTCCCTGGGAATCTTTCCAGGCTGGCTGTACTCTGGCTGAAAGCTCTTGCCTTGACTCTAGGGTCATTCAGACATAATACCAGGAATGAGGGTACCATAAACATATAATTTTGTGGTCATTTTGTCTTGTGTCTTCTGCCACCACCCTTATTCCCATGCTGCTGCCTGAATTTCTTCTTCCTTCCCTTCCTGTTTGACATTTCAAACTAGATGTCCCATAGACATCTCAAATTCCTCATGTACAAAACAATATTCATTATATTTTCCCCAAAATCCACTTCTTTACCAAACTTCCCTATTTCTGTGAAGGACACCACCATTCTTCCAATATCCCAAGTTTAAAACCTTGGTACTATCCATTGTATATTGCACTCCATCTCTTATCTGTATGTCCTTGAATTAGCAGTCCTTCATGCCTCTGATGCACCTTCTCTTCATCTCTGCCTCACAGAATTCCTCTCTTCCTTTAAGATATAGGACCTTCCAGATGTAGCCTTTCCTGATCCCTCCCCCAACTTCTAATACCATCCCTATCTAGTTATTTTGCATCTAATTACTTTGTATTGTATGCACTGTATATGCATATGTATTTAGATGCATACATAGATATAGCCATAGCTTAGGTAATGATAAAAATAGAGATAGTAATAGAATAAATTGATAGAGAGATAGAGAAGAGTCATATATAACTGAAATGACTGAACAACAACAAAAATGGGGATAATAATGGCAACTACCTCTCAAGGTTTTTTCTGTGGATAAATGGGACAATTGGAAAGCATAGTGCAAACAGTGAAGTACTAATGATGGCTACTCTTTCCACTCATTATCAATGAATAACAGAAATCATTATTCAGTCTCCAGATTTTGGCAGCACATTACATAGATCCACCTTCTGACTTCTGCTTACCTTCATCATTCTGCCACTCTCCTCTAAACAAGCAGACCTACCTAGCTATAACACATCTCCCTAAAATGATTATTCCTCACCACACAGTCTGATATACATTAGGAAGCATTTTCAGATCAATATGTTCCTGTTGAGAACAGGGCCCTTGTTACAAATGATCATTTCTTCAGTAGAAACCAAAGGAACCCTTATGCTATTGCTGGGTAAAATAAGAAATAACTACAGTATTAAAACAGTATCTGATATATGACCTAGACATGAAAGCCTGAATCCACAGGAAAATGGAAGAATGGGAGGGCAGGGGAGCTTTAATAGATATCTAAATTGAATCAGCATTACCATTCAATGTAATACATTTAAGGATTTTTATCTATTGTCTTTTTTATTTTGTTTTGTTTTGTTTTTTAAAGCCAAAGAGATGCAGCCTGCATACCTTAAATCAGACTTATGAAAAGGGTTTGGGTATTTTCCATTTCACAGAGACACATAACATATCCTACTTTTCAATTTGTTGTCAGAGTGCACAACTAAATCCCTGAATGAAAGCCTTGTAGTCTATTGGGGACCAGATACTAAGTGATTATAGATAACATGGAGATGAAAAACATTATTTTGTCCAACAACCAGAGAAGTAAATAAAATTCTGATCCATCTAGTTCCCGATCTTCAGTTTAAAAGTTAGAGTAGCAAAGGTTGTTAGGGTGAGTAATGTCCAAAAAGTAACAAGTGTAAATACCTGTTTTGTTTTGTTTTGTTTTAAATGAAGTTTAGCAGCATAGGGAGAACATTTCTTGGAAAACAACAACCTTGTGCTTTAAAAAATAGTTTCCATGAAAATGAGACCAAAAAGGAATACAAAATAAAGGCAGTCCATAGAAATATTTTAAGCCTACTACCTAAAGGAGGAAGAATAACAATAACATTGATGATGAGGGTGTTGATCAGGATGATAACATTTTCATTAGCACTTCACGGTTTGCACTATGCTTTCCAATTGTCCCACTTATCCTCAGAAAAACCTTGAGAGGTAGTTGCCATTATTATCACCATTTTTGTTGTTGTTCAGCCATTTCAGTTATATCTGACTGTTCTGTGACCGCATTTGGGGTTTTCTTGGCAAAGATACTGGAATAGCTTGCTATTTCCTTCTCTAGCTCTTTTTACAGAAGAGGAACTGAAGCAAACAGAGTTAAGTGACTTGCCAAGGTCACACAGCTAGTAAGTGTCTGAGACCAGATTTGAACTCAGGAAAAGTCTTTTTGACTTCAAGCCAGACACTCTATCCATTGCACCGCCTCACTGACCTTAACCCCTTTTTACCAATGAGTAAACTGAAGCAGACAGAGATTAAATAACTTGCCAATGACCACACAGCTTGGAAGTGTCTATAGCCAAGTTTGAACTCATGGTTGCTGATTCCAGGTCCAATACTCTATTCATTGCACTACTTGGCTGCTTCTACTAGATGGCCTCTGAGGTCTCTTCCAACTCCAACACTGTGATCCTATGACCATGTGATCCTAAAGCACCTCCATTCTGATAACATATCTTTTATATCCTAATTTTATTTAAACTTGGAGCACATAATGGACTACTACTTTTATCAGCTACATCAATTCTCCCCATCCCCATTACAGAAGGGGCTGTCTATGAAACATCAGCCATGACCAGAAAAGATGAAATAAAGACATCATTAAAGTCCTCTTTGAACATGTAAGACCATATATCAATCTTCACTAGTCATTCAACAAATATTTAATAAGTGTTACTACTTGCCAGGCACTTCGTTGAGTTATAAGGGCATGTATTGTCCTAGACAGCTTCCTGCCACAGTGACTAGAGCGCTGGGCAAGGAGTTAAAAAGGACTTGAGTTTGAATCCTACCACAGACACTCATCTGCTGTGGGACTGAGAGAAAGTCACTTTTTAGAGACTTTTAGCCTCCATTTTCTCATGTATTAAACACTGGAAATAGCCCCCCAATGTAGACCACTGTAACATGAGTTTGTATGTATAAAGTGTTTTTCAGACCTTAAAGTCCCTCAAAAATATTGTCTGGTAGGTCAGACTATATGAACTTGTTCTGCAAGGTTAGTGACACTCAGGAAGAAAGGAATATATATAAATACACACACATACACACACACACACACACACACACACACACATATATTTCTCCCTTTTATCTTAGTTCATGTATAAAGGGTGAGCCCATGAGAAGGTGAGGTCTTTTTGATTGGGCTCTATTATTCCTTTAAGGAGATATGAGAGTCCCTTGTCCAGGTGCTTTCTTTGCTCTGGCCTTGAGATGTCTCTTTAATAAGGTGTGAATTCCTCTCTTTCTGGATGTCAAGCACCTTACAAAAGAAGGTCATGGGTACTTGTTACCCAATTAACACCTCATTACTGATGAAAATATCACAACTATATACTCTTGGATTTGGTCTTTTTTAAAAGGAGAACAGAAATGGGGACAATTGAAGTTGAAGAACTTCTGAACAGAGATAATACAGTGGAAAATATAAAGACTCTGGTATGCTGGAGGGATGCTTCTATAGAGGCCTAGCACCACATTGCCATGCTCCCTCCTGGGAACCATGTGCATCAGAGAATCATGTTGTTGTTTGTCCTTCCTTTTAGAAGAAGACCAATGACATCATGGGACGATGCCTTAACTCATGCATGAATTGTATTTAATTGAGGCAGATTTGCACAGCTTCACTCTATTTTCCCGAGTCAATGAAGTTCAGTGGCAAGACAAAAGTCAAGATGGGTGACCCAAGAAGCAGTGGATGACTTCAGCATCTTCCACATCTGAACAAGCTCTAAGGATTCCACAGCACTTGTTTCAGCTGCCTTCATGGCTGTTGGAACAAATTATTCTCATCTGCCCATTCCACCGGGGGAAATCTTTATATGTTTGGGGTAGAAACCCTCCAAACTCACCAATGGGTCTGAGGCCTGTCAGTTACGGTTACTCTCAATATGGTTTAGCCTATCTACCAATATGGTTCACAGGAGTGTAGCTACTTTGAATTCTAGATCTTCTTGGAGCCACAGGTGAAAGTTGACAACCAGGCAGACACCAAAGGTGGATTTGCAACCCCGAAAAGGGTCCAGCAAGCCTTCACACCAAAGATGCTAGCCTTCCTGAACACCCCATTAGAGAATGATATGATCTAAGGAGAGGAAGAATCATGGCACCCCAGTGATAGTAGCAAATGCAGCCCTACCTGGAGTAGCAAGAAGTACTGAGTCAAGCCAAGACCTACTTACATTGGAGTAGCAAAGGAAAAGTTACAGAAGAGTTCCAGACTTGTAGACTAATTCTGTCTCCAAGGTTCCTTGGACCCAGATGAGTAGTTTTTGGGCCATTTGGAAGAGCTCCTGGGTCAAGTAGTGTAGTTCCTAGACCAAGCAAAAGCCAGGAACAAGGAGCATGGAGGAACTGAGCAATGACAAAAAGGAGAAAAACCAGAGCTTGCCCTTTACTGATACTGAAAGAATATGCACTGTGCAGGATGATGGGTCAATTCTCCAGCAACTCTAATTTTTTTTCCCTTGTGTCTAGACTTCAACTCCGGGGCACTACTTTAAGTATAGAGGACCATGGAGGCTCCTATAGAATGTTGGGATCACCATAGAGTGAAAGAGAGTGTTCTCTTTTTAATTTTTATTTTTCATAGTTCCTCTACAAGTCTTTTCATTTTCTCTTAGGTTAAATAAAATCTGACCTATGATAGGTGTTCAAGAATATTCTTTAGTGCTATTCTTTAAAATATTTGTTCTCTCAAATATTCTCTATTTTTTATATACTGATCCTTTCTCAAAGAATGTGCTTTAATTTCTAATTCTGTTTCATTTATAAATACAGTATAACCCCTTTAGGGCAACAATATTGATCTTCCAAGGGGGAAAAAGCTGCATCTTGCTATTTTTGAATCTAAAAATATCATTTCTGGCTACCTAGCTTTAATTTTATGATTACTCAGCTTTGACTTGATATATTAGCAAATGCAGAATGTTTTAGTATTAAAAATCTAAGCAAAGGAGTTAAGGCCTAGGATTTAACTTCTCAATTTCCTCACCTCAAAATCATTCAATAACCCCAGTCTCCAGCTATCTCACAGGACAGAGAATTCATAATAATGCCTACCCCTGGCATCATCACTACAGAGTCTCAATGAGTAATCTTGTTTCTTCATTGTTGTGTCTTGTTCTAACATAATTGATCCCTCCATAGGTAGAAGTAGCTGGATGGTGTTTTTCATGTATGAGAAAAAAGGAAACAGATAATGCCTATGGTTTTAAAAGTATTGGACAGTTCACACATTGGCTTTGTAAGGTGGAAAGGAAGCTATCCAAAGTCTATAAAAATACAACAGGATTTCTTCCTATGAGAATACAAGACTGTACTACATCCATGTTTTATGAATATAATTGAATATTATTGTACAATAACAAATGACTAATGTGAGAAATTCATAGAAATGTAGGAAGATTTATATAAAGTGATTCAAAATGAAGAATATAGAACCAATAGAATATATACAACTACAATAATGTAAACCATAACACTAAAAATCATTTGAATTCCAATAATTGCAATGAACAATCTCTGCCCTAAAGAACTGATAAGGAAAACATTCTTTTTTTCTCCTCTCATTAAAGAGGATCTTCTGGGGTGAGGGGCCCCAGACATTAGCTTTCAAACCACAACATGTGGATAGCCCACTCAACCCCATTTATTTGATGCATAAGGCTAGCCCTGATGATACTAATAGCAACTATTCAAACCTTTGAAAAATAAAAATCATCTCCTTTATGAACCAGGGAGTGATTGACGCTTGTTAATCCAAGGTACATACACTGTATTAACTAAGAATTTAAGTATTAACCCAGAAGAACCCTAGCATTACCTTAACAAACTTTTCTTCAATTTCATTCCTTTCCCCCAACTATTAAAAAAAATATATTAGCTTACTTTCCTAATCAAGCATTCGCTTTAAAAGTGTGCTTCTTTGACCAGTAATTTACTTTTAAGTCTCATGCAGAAAAGAAAGGAAAAAACAAAGTTTCACTTGGACAGCTTCAATGCTTCCTTCAATGATTCTGCTTGAGATTTACAATGATTTTATGTTCTATATGCCACCAAGAGGTGACATGAGGTCTCAATGAGGTTTACAAAAATAAACAATTAACAGGTTACCTGCCTGCAGGACTGGTGACAATGGGAAAAGGCTACCTTTCTGTTTCAGATGTGTTTGGCAGTTAGGGTTGCTAGCGCAAATCATAACTGTGCAAACAGGCAAGGTTTTGCTCCAATATCCCCTTTCCCTCTTACTGATTTTGTGTCCACATTCCTACAGAGCTTTGTGCTTAGCAAGCTAGTTGAAAAGCGGTTAATGTTTACATTTAGGAGAGTCTGAACCTTACAGAAGATTCTCAAATAAATATTGTATTATCCCAAAGAATGAATCTTTAGTGTCAAAAGTCATGTGACCCTGAAACAAGTGAATGTTGAGAAGTGAGAATGTGGAAAGGTGGAATGCCCTGTGATATGAGAATATGGTCCTTGCAAAATACGGTACAGTTATCATCAAATCACAGACTTCTCCAAAGTAGACTTGAATTTCCACCTTGAGGGGAACAGGAGAACAGTCATAACCGGGCACTTATTTCTTCACTGATCTGTAAGAAGGATATTGAGCTGGAATTATATCTATCAGCCTCCTCAAATATTCATAGCACAGGAGTGTAAGTATGGTTCAGAAGGAAAACCACTTCCCTAGTAACTCTGAGGGGGCAGGCTAGCCCCTAACTTACATTAAACAGTTTACCTCCTTCCTACCAACAACTGGTTGCCTTGAAAAAAAAAGGCACAAATAGGTTATGCCACCCAATGGCAAGCAGAAATTGAAGAAGCTATATAATTTTTGGAGTTGTTTCCAGAGAAAATTATCTATACTACCTGAAAATTTTATTTATACATTGAAAATCTCTGTAGGAACTTACCTATCTTACATGAATCTACATATTCCTACACTGGTATAAACCCAACTTGACAAGAGTTAATAATCCTCTTTGCAAATGTAGCCTCTTTGCAAATATTTTTCAATCTCTTTACATTATATTATATATGTAAACATGTGTCCATATACATACACATACATGTGAGGGACTGTCTGATGTTGGCAACTACCAGGTGGGCACTGTGGCAAGATTGGGGTAGAATCTGGGTATTTTGGAAGTCAAGGCAGGGGCTCTGGTAGGCGGAGTCATGGTGAACTGGGATGGGCTGGGTACAGAGAAGCCCTGAGGCTGTGGGCAGTGCTATGTGAGATAAGCTGGGTGCAAGGAAGTAGCCGGAGCTTGTGCTCCTGAGGCAAGGGGCGGTGCCACGTGGGAGAGGGACAGCAGAGAACGAGTTCCCTTTGCTTAGTCCCCTCCCTATATGCAACGTCAACACCAGACACCTCCTTCCTGTGACCTTCCTGACTTCCTGGGTCCCTTTGTGTAGCACTGACCCCAGACGCCTCCTTCCTTTGTCCTTCCTGACTTCCTAGGTCACGTACTCTGTTTATGCACTAATCCCAGACACCTCCTTCCTGTATCCCATCCTAGCCTCCTACTTCACTCCCTCTCCCTTGGTGTGCTAAACTCAGACAGCCCCTTCCGGTATCTGACCCTACAATCATTGGCTAGTAAGCGGGCTGGGGAGGAGGGGCTAAGTAGGTACTTAGGAACGAGCGTGGTCAGATCACGCTCTCTTGGCTCCTGCTCTGTTGCTCTGGCCTTCCTGCTTGGCCTTGCTGTGATGGCCTCTGAATAAAGCTCTGGTGTTGGCGCCTCCCGATGGCTCGTCTCTGTGTGTTTATCCGGTTGAGGACCAAAGACTGATGAGTGAGTATGACTCTGGCAGCCTGCTCCTTATAGGAGGAGTGTTCGGCGCTGCCGGCATAAGGTCAGCGCGGCCTATACACATACACATACATATATATATATATATACACACACATATATATCCCTATATTTTTCTTTCTCTCTTTTCCTCTCCCTGGATTAAATATCAGGACTATATATGCCTTTCAAAAGGAATTTGGCAGAATGTTTTTTTCTCTATCTGCACAATTTAAGTAATATTAGAATTAATTATTCTTTGAATGTTTGATAAAATTTATTTGCAAATCCATCTAGGTTTGGAATTTTTCTTCCTTTTGGAGTTAGTTTATGGCATATATATAATCTGAGATCTCTATTCTTTATTTGATTTTGTTGATATACATTTCCTCAACCACAAAAGAAATGTTTAAAACACAAAGAGCCTATAAGAGTACTATAACAAATTCTTAAAATGGCCCAGCTCCAATAGAAATGTTTTAATTAACCCTCACAGTCTTTTTTAAAGCTCCTTTTACAACTTTTTAAAATTGAAAAACTCCTTTTTCAACTCAATTTTTGTTTCCAATTTTATCTCTTTTTAGATATGCAGAATTCCTATTTTGTGTTTATGTTCAGGTTTAGATATTTAGGGGTGATGGGACCCCAAAATCAAGACAAGGCTTATTCCCAAATCCTCTTTTATGGAGGGAGGGACTTCCATCCCCCATGCCTGCAAAGGGTCAATCCTCTTCAATTCCAGAAGATTTGCCTTTGGGCTGTCCTTTTATCAAATTGGAAAAAAATTTAGTTTCTCTAAAGAACTTAAAAAGAAAAGGCTGGTGGGTTTTTTTTTGTAATATTGTTTGGCCTCAGTATCACCTGGAAAGTTATTAGGCATGGCCCATTTTCGGGACATTACAGCAAAATACTCTCTCAGAGTTAAAATCATGTTGTTTCAGAGAAAGAAAATGGGTGGAGATTCCCTATATAATGACTTTTGTGGAACTTTCTCATGACCCCATTCTCAGAAAAGATTGTAAGATGTTCATAGGTAGAGCTGCCCTACAAATGGGGAATGGGGTTCAACTAGACTTTTTGAATGATCCTCAGCTCCTATCCCCACCCTATTCTCCCCTGGCCTCTCCTGCTGCTCCCCATTCTCCCTAGACCCCTCCTTATGCTCCTCATTCTTCCCCAACTTCCCCTGCTGCTCCCCATTCTCCCTTGAGCCCTCCTGCCACTTCCCATTCCTTCCATTCCCCCCCCCCATTTCCCATGTACCCCTCTCCTTGCCCACCCCTGCTTTCCTTTGCAATTTGATGATAATTGTACTATATTTTGTAAGGACCATATTCCCATATCACAGGTCATTCCACCTTTCCTTCTGTTTTCCTCTAGCCCACCCCTCCTTCATTTCCTGCCTCATTCACCTTCCATGTCTCCTACCCTGCATTTCTTCCTCAGGCCTCTGCCCCAGAGATGACTCTTACTCAAGCCTTGAGCAAGATCCTCACCTCAGCACTTCCTCCCCTGGCCTCTCCTCCTGACGCAAGGACCACCACTGAGGGAAGGAACTCCAAGTGCCCAGCTCAACCCCTGCTTGGCTAAACAGGGGTGTAGCTCTTCACATTTTGTTTCTTCAGGTCAATCCTTCCAGCCTCCCCCCAGCATGAAGGCTACAGACAGAGAGGCACCAGAAAGCCAAAAGAAGCTGGTGGAGACCCAACATACACACATATAAATATAAAAAAGGAGAAAGGGGGGAAAGCACCAGTAATATTGCCTGCTCCTTGATTCATCCATCTGTCCGGCCAGTGGGCAAAGGGCCAGCATGGTTTCCCACTCACCCAAGTATGCTTGTGCACACTCATAGGGGCAAGGGTTGCAAATAGAACCAGCTCCCAGCGCCCATGAGCAGGGCCCAGCCTCTTCAGGGGGGATCCTGCTAGCCGCAGGCTCACTACCACTGTCCAGGGCCCCAGGCTCAGGGCTCAGCCTCCCTTCTCCACAGTAATGTGTGACAGAAGGACCAAGGAAGGGAATGGGGCCTAGGAGGAAGAGCTAGTTCATTTGGTTTTTACAACTTCAGTTTTCAAAACACTACTTTGAGTTCCATGGATGTTTGGGGGCTCAGGACCCTGGAGTGCTCCTGCTTCACAAGCTGGGTCCATGTGCACCCCCTCCCTTATTCCATGATGGCCCAGTAGAGCACAGGCTCAATACAATCTTCACGGTATTGGGAGTTGATCACTCGCTGCTGCTTCTTTTCCTGTCTGATGTCCTTCTCTATGAAGATCTCTGTGAAGCGCATTTCTGAGGCCACCGACAGCCAGGACCTGACTCTCTTAGGGAGCTCCTAATCCAGCATGTAAACATCATCTCTCTTCACCATGAGTTGGGAGCAATCTTGTAACTCTACCTGGTATATCTGGATGGGATGGGAAGCCTGGCTTTCTGGTATCTCCTCCTCTAACCCCTCCCCCTTCTCCAGTGCCAGCTGATTTTTTCCCCTTGCCAGCTGGATCCCCCAGCTTTGCAGTCCAGTCCAATTCAGCCAGCATTCCGCAGTCCCTTGCTCACAAGAAGCGGGACTTCCTATCTCTCTCTCCACCAAGCCCTGTTCCCACGGTGCCTTCAGAGCTTTTTCCCCTAAGGGAAGTTCCTGCCTCACCTAATGGGACAATTAGGGTATATGTTCCATTCTCCATTTCAGACCTCATTCAGGTTAAAGAGAAACTGAAGCAATACTTAGAACATCCCACTAAGTTTACTAAAGGCTACAGGGACGTGTCCCTAGAGATTTCTTGGGGTGATTTGCATATCTTCTTCTCTACCTGTTGTACCACTGAGAAGAGGAGAATCTGGTAACAAGACGAAAAATTTGGGGATCATTTGGCTAGCAGTGACCCCACAAAATATCCCCCAGGAACAGCTGCTATTCCCGTTAGTGACCAGGGATGAAATTATCAGAAGAGTAAGGATAGGGGAAAGAGAGACCACATGGTAATTTGCCTGTTAGAAGGCCTAGGAACTGCATTTTGAAAGCAAGTACATTTTCAAAAAATTAAGGAAATTACTCAGGAAGAAAAGGAAAATCCTGCCTTTTTCCAAGACCAGCTAGTAGAAACTATAAAGAAGTGCACAAATTTAGATCCTGACTCTATAGAAGGGGCAGCAATCCTTAGCATGTATTTTATTAATCAGTCTGCCCCAGATATTAGGAGGAAACTGCAGAAATTTGCAATGGGACCCCAAACACCCCAGGCCCAATTATGAGAGATGGCTTTTGGAGTCTTTAAGAACAGAGACCTAGTTGCAGCATAGGAGAGAGAATACAAGGGAAGAGCTAGAGATAGAGAACATGCTCAATTCCTGGCCACTGCCATGGCCAGGAAAAGACCCAAGAGTGCTCCTGGCAACTCTGGCAGTGGGGAAACCTACTTTCAATGCCACAAGAAGGGCCACTAGTCCAAGGAATAGCCCTCTAGGGTGCCCCCCCTCGAGGAAGCCCCCAGGACCTACATCTCCAGAACAGGGACATTGGAGGAAAGATTGTCCCTGAGGTTGGAAAAGTGGTAGAGCCACCCCCCAGTACCCTGTCCTCCAGTCTTCTCAAGACTAGGAATGAAGGGGAAGCCTGGGGCTTGGCAGTGCTCCCACTTTCTCCATCTCTCTCCCTAAGCCCTGGGCAAAATTTGAGGCCAAAGGTAAGGTTACTCACTTTATCATGGCTACATTCTCTGTTTTAACCAATTACTCTGGCCTTACACACCCCTTGACCCATCTGGTCATGGGCATTGAAGGGAAACTAAGGGATGTCCCCAGACATACCCCTTCCCCTGCCTATTTGAGGATCTGTTGTTTGAACACTCCTTCCTTATGCTCTCCTCTTGCCCTGCCCACTTGTTGGGAAGGGACCTGATGGTGAAATTGGGGAGCCAATTTTCTCTAGTTAAGCCTCCCATTTCCCTTTTCCCCCTGTTCACTAGACCTCCTCATGTTCCCTCAGAAGTGTGAGAGACAGTTGAGCCAATTGTTTGAGATCAGGAAATTCCTGGGTGAGCTACTCATGCCACCCCAGCCGTTGTTCACCTTTGAAATTCTAATGCATTCCCCCATCTCAGTCAATATCCAATTAAGGCCAAGGCCTGGGAGTGACTACAACCATTGATTGAAAAATTCCTTAAGTATAAAATCCTTGTCCCTTGTCAATCCCCATGTAACACTCCTATCCTTTTCATAAAAAAAGCCTAATGGAGAATACCAAATGGTTCAAGATCTCAGGGCTGTTAACGAAGCTCCCAATACACCCCATAATCCCCAACCCATATACTACACTCACCCCAAACTACTTGTCCATCCCTAGATCCCTCCCATAGTCTTTCTATATATAAAGTTCATCTTGTCTCCATTAAAGTGCTCAGATTTTTATAATCTAACCAATAGCTCACAAATGTTAAGATTCCTTAAGAGTCTGGCCAATATGGTGAATCTTTAATAAACCTTGTCTTTGGCTGAAAGAAGGCTTGGGTCAAATTCATTCAGGCAGGACCCACATGTCATGATTTTGGGGTCCCAGCACCTCTAAACCTCAACATTTATACTAAATTTTTCTATGAAATTATATCATATAAGTAGCCATCTATTCAGAGCCTGTTCAGAAAGTTAACCTCATATTTAAGGATCAACTCAGCACTGACCTTTCCATTTCAGAGTCTCACAAAGTTTCCCCAATAAAACTAAGATAACTTATTACACCCATAAAATCCTGATGCCTACTCCCTTGTGCTTAGATTGATAAATCACCATCAAGTTAGGTCAGTGTGACTCTGAAACACCAGCTCTTTGCACTATATTCCACTATTACTCTCCCACCTAGGGAAGGCACTTAGTGGAAGTGTTCCAAATGGGAATTTGGCAATCCTACATAATTTGGAGTTAAAATGTTGGGTTTGCAAACTGACTCTGCCACATGAGTGACCTCTAGAAAGTTCTTTAACCTTTCAAAACCTCAGTCCCCTCATTTGTAAAATGAGAATAATAACATTTACTCTAGATCAGTTTTCCTACTTTGCAAGGTTATAGTGAGGGAAAAAATTTGCCAACTATAAAATAAATGTGCATTATTATCATTAACTTTTAGCATAGAAGATCACACCATTATAGATTTAGAGCTGCCAGGGAATCTTGGAGGTCCCTGAATACAACCTCCTCATTTTCCAGATGATCTAACTGAAGCCCAGAGAGGCTAAATGACTTCTCTAATGTCACACAAGTAGCAAGTAACAGAATTGAAATTTGAGCCTCCAAATCCAAGTTCTTTCAAGATGATCAGTATCCTTGGCATGAAAGTTTTAAAACTACCATTCACATAGGTAATAATAATAATAATAATAATAGCTAACATTTATATGGTACCTACTATGTGTCAGACACTCAGCTAAGTTCTTTACAATTATAATTTCACTTGATACAACAACACTGGAAGGTAGAGGCTATTATTATCCCCATTTTACAGATAAGAGAACTGAGGAAGACAGAAGTTAACTGATTTAGCCAAGGTCAGAAAGCTAGTAGGTGTATGAGATTTGAACTCAAGCCTTCCTGACCCTAGCCTAGCACTCTATCCTCTGTACCATCTAGAAAAATTCAAGAGAATGTGGCTGATGACGTTGTATAACTATGCCTCACTTAAACCCGATTCATATGCAAGTCAAGACATCACTTGCTATGCCATTGATGAACCAATGGATGATCAGAACTATGAAGTCCAGTAAATTCATCCTAAGGGGATTTGGGAGGACCTCAGTTAAGAGATGTAACCAGTCCATATGAATCGTGAATAATAGTAGCTAGCACAATTAGCCTCAAAATCAGCAAAATAAAGGTTTAAATACTGCCTCTGATTAATAATGCCTATGAGACCCTGGGCAAGTCTCATTTCCCAGAGCAACTTTATAAGATCGTAGATTGCAGAGTAGATGTCTATCTACCATGGTAGGAAGTTTTTCTCATCAGAAGCTCCCTACAGCAATGAAATCACACATCAGTTTCTATTTCATAAGTATTACATCAACCTAAGAATAGTCAATGGACATCTGTGCATGGGTTATCCAAATGGGAATGAAAGCATGATGGACTAAAAGATGGACATGTTTCTCTCTTTCCCTACCTATTACTACTCAAAACCACTGTGTTTTCTCAAAAATTTCATAATTTATTAAGCACTTGCTAGGTGCTAAGCACTGGGAATACAAACAGAAAAAGAACCCAGTCCCTTCTCTTAAGGAATTCATATCCTAATGGGGGAAACAATATATGTGGAAGGTTTTAAGCTACAAATCAGATGGAAAGGTACCATGGTCTTTAAAATGCAATGGAAAAGCAGATGTCCATAGTCTATCACTAGAGGCTTCTGATAGGAAAGAAGACATGTCCTATCCAAGAATGAAACATCTTTTGTTTAGTTGTTTTCAGTCATTTCTGACTCTTCTTGAACCCGTTTAGGATTTTCTTAGCAAATAGACTGGAGTGGTTTGCTTTTTCCTCCTCCAGCTCATTTTATAGATGAGGAAACTGAGTGTCTCAGTGACTTGCCCAGGATCATACAGCTAGCAAGTGTCTGAGGTTGGATTTGAACTCAGGTCTTTCTGACTCCAGGCCCAGCACTCTGTTGTGCCACCTAACAGTGTATGGTAAAGTCGAGAAACCAGAGAACTCAGCAAATATGAGTTCTAGTCCTTTTCCTTCCATTGCATTATTGTGTAACCCTTGGGCAAGTAATTTAACCTATCTAGGTTTTCATTTCCTTAGCTATAAAATGAAGGTGTTAGGCTATAGAGTTTCTAATTAACTCTCCCAGCTCTGAAATTCTGTGCTAGTTGTGAGTTTGCATGGAACTATACTAGCAGCACAATTCATTTGTTGGGAGGCCACAACTGATGGTTTTAATGGAAATATGTTGAATGAAGGAATGAAGTAATTCAGCCCCTGGCATAGCTATATTGGTATAAGTAAGTAGTGCTTTTAATGACCTCAAACCTCTCCCTGAAGCAAAGGCCTATCTTTTTTAACATCAATATTTTTCCAGAGAACCTGAGTCTAATGTTTGAACATTCTTACAATGATGTTAGATGTCTGAAAGTTATGGAATACGACAGCTTTTTTTTTAAGTTGCAAATCATTGAAAGTATGACAGAGAGAGGGCACATGGTGGCTATGTACACCCCAAACACTTATCCTATTTGACTCATAGCCAGAACAGAACTATAAGCTGGGTGAACTTCAGCTAGACTTAACTGCTTTGGGGGTTCAGGTTTTACATTTATCAAAATTAGGGAATTGGAGTCAATGACCTCCAAGAGCCCTCCCAATTTTAACATCCTATGATTAATTGATTCTAAGTCATTCTCCAGGTTAGCTGAAAATAAACCCACGCGGATGACCTGAGAATAGGAGAAAAAAATGGGTGCAACCTCTGACATATAGCAGCTGTGGTATCCTCAGCAAATCATTCTACCTCTTATAGCTTCAGTTTACTCATCTGTAAAATGGGGATAATAATAGCATCTACCTTACAAGGTTGTTGTAAGGACTGAATGAGGTAGTACATGTCAAAGTGTTTTGCAAACCTTAATGCAATCTGGTATAGTGACCAGAAGGCAGGGCTCTGAACCAAGAAAACTTGAGTTCAAAGCCAACCTCAAACACATACTGATTAGAGCCTTGGGCAAGTCCTTAACCTGTCAGTGTTCTAGGCAACTCCCCAAGACTATAAATTGCAGAGAAAATGTTAGCCTGCATTGGTAGAAGGAGTTTCATCACACTAGCATTCTCTACACTAATAAAATCACAGATTAGTCCCCATCCCTATGTAAAAACATTTTGAAAATTTTCAATTACTAGCTCTGATTATTATTAAGTGATGGCCCTGACTTTACTGTCCACATCTGTCTAGATTTTCAAATATTGAAGAAATTTAAAGCTAGGTAAACTATGCAAGCCCAGAAAACTAGATAATAAGATCACCAAAAAGAATTTATTGAACTGTGTCTGCTCCATAGACTAATTTCATCAAGCAAGATATGTTAATTATGGTCCCCTGGGTAATAGCAACAACCTCTCTTTTTCTGTATTAAAGGAATTAAATACCTCAATGCTTATCAGTCAAAGTAACCATTTGTTATTTTTTTTAAATGGTAAAGCAACAGATTATTACTCAAATACCAATTAGAATGTGGGGGTGGAAGAAGAAACAAGTCAACTCTTGCCCAACAGATTTGTTTCTCCCCTTAATATATGTCAAGACGGCTCAAATGTTCCTTTGGAAAGTATGTGCCAATGACTAGCTGCTCTGTATCTCAGACCAACCACCAGATATATAAGGGCTAATCTTAATCAATTTTCTCTAGAATAGCACTCTGTACCCTGGGGGTACTCAATAAATACTCTCTGACTGGCCAACTGGATTTTCTTTTTCATTTGGTTTGGGTTTTTTGCAGCTACTGAAGGTACAGGCACAAACTTGAAACTCTGAGGACTGATAAGTGGGGTAGGCAATAGAAAAAATTAACTAGGGAGAAGAAAAGAGCAACACCCTGAACTAAAGAGAGATTTTTGTGGCTGCAGGTTCAGATATTTGAGCTAGGTGCAGGTAAGTGGAAATCTACAAAATAGGTTAAGGGCCTTTGGGAAGAAGATAAAAGCAGGCACTTGGCAAACTGTGAAGTAAATGGAATTGTCTTTGATGCCTTCAGACTTCCTCTTCTACCATTTTTCATGGTACTTTTCCTCTTTCTCTCTCAGGTGGCTTGTCCCCTCCTGCTTACTCTACCCCTCAGTCTTCATTCCTTAATGCACCATCAAAAACAGCAACAACTTGAGCTCAGATGTTTAATCCTTAGCATAAATGTAATACCCACTTGTAAGAAACTATTAACATCTTAGTGTTATATACATCCTAACAGAAATTAAACCCTTAAACTAATGGAATTAAGATTTAATAGCATAGTTTTAAATGTTAGCTAGCAAATAGACAAGATTTTTTTGCTTTATTTTTTTGTAGAGGGTGTGCCCTGAACCCCAAAATCTTACCTGTAACATCTGCATCTGCTTACATATAGAATCCCTCATTAATTTGGGGAGGGGGTATTTTTTTAATCCTTTATTAAAAAGATTGTTTCTTTTCATCCTGAAATACTCATTGGACTCTGGCAGGCTGCAAGGTACTATCCTAGCTAATAAGCAACTTATAGTGTTCATTTAGGTAGATGAATTCTCACCAGGGAGCTTAAAATCTAATTTTGGACAAGCTAAATGTGTTAATTACTTCAGGTATGGCCTACAAAACATTTAGAATACAAGACTTTTAATTTCTTCACCTAAAAAAAATGAAGAGATTGGGAAAAATAATTTCTAAGGCCCTTTTTAGGTTTAAATGTATAATTCTGTAACTTCATTATACAAAGCCCTGTCACATAGTTAAAGATGTGGTAGTTGCATCATAGGCACAGTCGTGTGACAGCCTTAACTAGGACTATGTTCACCGGAAGCAAAAACAATTGTCGAGGGAAGGTGCAGAGGTTAGCCTAACTGGGTTCAAATGCCACAGCAGAGGAGGTGTTTTCACCCTTTACCCCTCAGTGTTCAGGAGGTGAGGTATGACCACCAAGAGGGGTCTCAGAGTCATGAGATCCTGGAGGGGGAAGTTTCAAAGATAGTTATACCATGCAGTGGCATAGCCTAGCAGTACTCTATGGAGCCAATGGATAATGGTTACTGCTATGGGGAGAAAATTCACCTGCCCAAGGACAACATATTGAGATGTTTGGGCAAAGCCCCATTCATTTCCCGCTAATTATGGCTCAGACTGAAGTCAAGCAAAACTGTGAGGCAGTTCTTTATTTTATATCAACTGAAAAACAAACAAATCATCAACCCATCTATAATGCAATAATAACTAAAAGCATTCTCCTTCTATGGAGAGAACCAAAACCATCCATCTGTAAGAATTGCTTCTCCTAGTGACATTTGTTCACAATCCATTGCCTCTTGACTTCTACCCTGTGAATCAGAATCACCTGGGTTAAAAAAAAAAAGCTCATATGCTTTATAAAGTTACAAAGTTTTTCATATTATCTTAATCTGTTTTGCTGCAAGTATGATTATCACTTTCATTTTACAGGTAAGAACACTGAGATTCAAAGAGGCTAATTGACTTTCTCAAAGCTATACAAATAGGAGGTGGGGGGATAAGACTCAATACAGATATCCTTATCCAATTCAATTCAACAAGCATGTATTGAAGATCTACTATCTGTCAGACACTGTGCTAGGAATTAGAAAACCAAACAAAAATAAAATGGTCCCTGCCCTCAATGAGCTTCTATTATTTTATATCCAGTGCTCTTTCCAATATGCTATGGTGCTTTTTTATGATCAAAAAAAGAGCCTAGACATCATCTTTCAAGATATTATCAAGTAAAACTGCCCTGATATTTTAGAACCAGAGGGCAAAATAGAAATGGAAAGGATCCACAGATCACCTCCTGAAAGAGATCCCAAAAAGAAAACTCCTAGGAATGTTGTAGCCAAATTCCAGAGTTTCCAGGTCAAGGAGAAAATATTACAAGCAGCCAGAAAGAAACAATTCAAGTATTGTGGAAACACAATCAGGATAACACAAGATTTACCACCTTCTACATTAAGGAAGCAGAGGGCATATTTATTAGGGTAACAAAGAACTGGAAGATAGAGAAGGAAGAGAGGTCTCTATAAGATCAAGGATGGGCAATATAAACCAGGGCTATAGACAGTAGAGGATTAGGCTTCATTAAGGTATCAAAGGGAGATAGGGCCAAAGAAGAGCTGGTTGCTCTGAATAAGAATAAGAAATAAGGAAAGGCCACTTGAGTGGATTATAGCCTCAGGCAACTGCTTGAGTCATCTTTGACCAAGTAAGTGAGTTCAAAGAAAGTTTGAGGGTTTCTAGGGTCTGTAGACAAATGTGACCCAAATTTCTTTTGGAATGAGGGGCAAAGGTCTCAGCTTGGGCCCATACTCCATCAGAACCAGTTTAAGTTAGGCCCAGCACACACAAAGGGACTACTTAGACAACAGCTAGTCTAAATGTCAACAAATCTCTTAGAAAGTTCAGATTTGAGTACCAGTGACACTTTATTTTTTTATTTTTTATAAATTTATTTATTTTTAGTTTTCAACATTCACTTCCACAAGATTTTGAGTTCCAAATTTTCTCCCCATTTCATCCCTCCCCCCCACCCCAACGTGGCTTGCATTCTGAATACCCCTTCCCCTAATCTGCCCTCCCTTCTATCTTTCCCTCCCTTCTCTTATCCCCTTCCCTTTCTATTTTCTTGTAGGACAGGATAGATTTCTATACCTCATTTCCTGTATTTCTCATTTCCCAGTTGCATGTGAAAGCAATTTTTTTAACATGTGTTTTTAAAACTTTGGGTTCCAAATTTTCTCCTTTCCTCCCTCCCCACCCATCCTCATTGAAAAGGCAAGCAACTCGTTACAGGTTATACATGTGTGGTCACACAAAATACTTCCATAGTAGTCATATTGTGAAAACTAAGTATATTTCCCTTCATCCTATCCCGCCCCCCACTTATTCTATTCTCTCTTTTGACCCTGTCCCTCATCAGAAGTGTTTACTTCTGATTACCCCATTCCCCAGTCTACCCTTCCCTCTATCATCCCCCTGCTCTCTTGTCCCCTTCCCCACCACCATTTTCCTGTAGGGTAAGATAGATTTCCATAGCCAATTGAGTGTGTATATTATTCCCTCCTTAATCCAAATCATATGAAAATAAGATTCACTCATTCCCTCTCAACTTCCCTGGTTTCCCCACCACTGTAAAAGCCAATTCTTGTCTGTTTTATGTGAAATAATTTATCCCATTCTACCTCTCCCTTTCTCCTCCCAATATAATCCTCTCTCACCCCTTAATTTTATTCTCCAGATATCACTGCTTCATCTTCAACTCACCCTGTGCCCTCTATCTATCTATCTATCTATCTATCTATCTATCTATCTATCTATCTATCTATCAATAGATAGATAGATAGATAGATAGATATAGATATATACATACATACATGTAATTTTTCCCTCTAGCTACCCTAATACTGACAAAGGTCTCATGAGGTACAAATATCATCTTACCATGTAGGAGTATAAACAATTAAACCTTAATAAGTAGCTTATGATTTCTCTTTCCTGTTTACTTTTCATGTTTCATTTGAGTCTCGTGTTAGAAAGTCAAATTTTCTATTCAGCTTTGGTCATTTCATCAAGAATGTTTGAAAGTCCCCTATTTCACTGAATGTCCATTTTTTCCCCTGAAGGACTATATTCAGTTTTGCTGAGTATGTGATTCTTGGTTGTAATCCTATCTCCTTTGCCCTCAGGAATATTATATTCCATGCCCTCTGCTTCCTTAATGTAGAAGGTGGTAAATCTTGTGTTATCCTGATTGTGTTTCCACAATACTTGAATTGTTTCTTTCTGGCTGCTTGTAATATTTTCTCCTTGACCTGGAAACTCTGGAATTTGGCTACAATATTCCTAGGAGTTTTCCTTTTGGGATCTCTTTCAGGAGGTGATCTGTGGATCCTTTCCATTTCTATTTTGCCCTCTGGTTCTAAAATATCAGGGCAGTTTTACTTGATAATATCTTGAAAGATGATGTCTAGGCTCTTTTTTTTTTATCACGACTTTCAGATAGTCCATTAATTTTTAAATTATCTCTCTTGGCTCTATTTTCCAGGTCATTTGTTTTTCCAATGACATATTTCGCATTGTTTTCTATTTTTTCATTCTTTTGGGTTTGTTTTACAGTGTCTTGATTTCTCATAAAATCACTAGCTTCCAATTTCTCCATTCTAATTTTTAAGGAACTATTTTCCTCAATGGACTTTTGGACTTCCTTTTCCATTTGGCCAATTTTGCTTTTTAGGTCATTCTTCACCTCATTGTCTTTTTGGACCTCTTTTGCCGTTTGGGTTAAGCTATTTTTTTAAGGTGTTATTTTCTTCAATTTTTTGGGAGGTCTCCTTTAGGAAGCTGTTGACTTGTTTTCCATGATTTTCTTGCATCACTTTTAGTTTTTCCTCTACTTCTCTTACTTGTTTCTCAAACTCTTTTTTGAGCTCTTCCATGGCCTGGGACTGATTTATATTTTTCTTGGAGGTTTTGGATGTAGGAGCTTTGACTTTGTTGTCTTCTTCTGGTTGTATGTTTTGATCTTTGTTACCAAAGAAAGATTCTATGGTCTGACTTTTTTTGTGCCTTTGTTTGTTCATAATACCAGCCAATTACCTGAGTTTTAAACTCTTTGTTGAGGTGGGGGTCTGCTTCCAGTGTGGAGAATGTACTGTCCTGAGCTTTGGGGGTTTTGTGCAGCTGTTTTCAGAGATGCTTCTAGGGACTTGTAAATTTTAAATTCTTCCAAGTTGGTATGATAAGGGGTGAGGTGTTTACTCCTTTCCTGGCCTGTGCTCTGGTCTATGAGTGACTACAAGCACTCTTTTCTGCCTTGGAACTGTGAGGAGAATTTCCTCTGCACCACCACTACAAGCTCTACCACACCAAAACTCTTCCTCACCTCAGGATTGCCACCCAGAACCATGACCCAGATCCAAGCACAGGCAAAGCAAGAGAATCCTGCACAGGCAAAGCAAGAGAATCCTGCACCAGCAGAGAGATCCCTGCAATCCCCCTCTGATCATCTACTTGATTCCCCCTCAGTCTGTGAGCCAGAAGCTCAGGAAGCAGTGGCTACCCCAAGGAATGGGGCTGAGATCCTGCAGTCCTCTCTCACCACTACAGTCACAGACTTTTCCCACTGACCTTCTAAGTTGTCTTTGGTGTTCATAGGTTGAGAAGTCTGGAAACCACCACAGCTGCCTATGATTCAGTCTCTGAGGCCTGCTCCAGGTCCAATGAGGCCTATTTTGCCTGTGCACCTATGCTGAACTGTGATCCTCTCCCCGCATGGCACAATTGATCTTTCCAATTAACCATCCAGGGTGTCTTGGGCTGTATATTTGTTTCACCTTGTCTTTTTATGGGTTTTGCTGCTTTAGAATTTGTTTACAGTCATTTTTTCAGGTATTTGGAGGGGTTTAGGGGAGAGATCAAGCAAGTCACTGCTTTTACTCTATCATCTTATCTCCTCCTCCTCCTGTGATTCTTTAGATTGTTGTCTTTGACCATAAGAAAACCATACTGGTAATTCTATTATGGATTACTTTGGTCTCATTTCTATAAAATAATTCTGATTTGGAAGAAGCTCTTCTTTTATGTGGATTTATCCTTTAGGAAGTACAAATGTTACCAGAATGTCCTTTCATTCACCTTCAGTCACAGAAGAGTCTGCCAAGATGAGAGTACCTGAGGCAGAATGAATAAAAATAATTGTACCACAACTCTGGATTGAGTTTAGAATTTAAAAAATCTGATTTCAAGTTCCAACCTTGCTACTTACTTGCCTATGTGACCTTGAGCAACCTCTCTGGGTATCAGCTTACTCATCTACATAATGCAAATGTTAGTCTTACCTCCCTCATTGAGTTGTTACGAAGACCAAATGTGATAATATGTATGAAACTGTCTTATATGGTAGCCTTTATGACTTTTGAAAACATTTTTTTTAAAAAAGCCTACATTTCACAATTCCAGCTTCTACACATTAGTCTCATCATGTGACTGTGGGGACCTATCCTTTTTGAACCTCTTAAATGAGAGGTTTTTTTCCTCAAGGTCAGCTCATGGTTAGTTTTATTTGCCTCATCCAATGTTTCCTGTCTTCAAATCAGCACTGAGTCTTAGCGGTTAGAGAGGGGAAGCTAGTTCTCTCCACATTTGTGTTACCATCTCCAATCTTACTCCACAGTGGCTGGGCCAATTTATGCAAATTACCTCTGGCTGCTGCTCAGAATATTTGCAAAAAAGGAAAGAGAAGTGAAACCAGGAAAGAGAGAGCAACTCTGCTTTGAGGATACAGATGTGTGACCTCATTAAATTATGATGTAAAATGCTATGCAAAAGTAACTTATAATGCTAGAAGAATGTATACATATGAATTATTATTATAGAAATAACCAATGTCATAGAAGTTATCATTATAGAAATAACCAATAAAATTATATATGATTTAAAGTCCTGAACCTATTACCCTGTCACATAGCAAAGAAATAGTAGCTACTATGTTGTCTAAGCATTTAAAATTTTCAAAAATCCCCTCACACAGAGTAATAGCTTTTCAGAATATAATCTTTGGTGCTTTGTTAAGAGTATCCAGGTTGCTTTCTGCACATAAGAGAATATATGTCCTTATAGAAGTAGTAGGAACTAGACACAGCTATGGAATCACTTTCGTCTCTTCCTCCTTCATTGCCTTGCTGGAATCTTCTTGAATCACATAGTTCTCATAGGAATCCATGCCATACCTCCCAACAGACATACTTTGAAACATTCTCCTCATAGTCTATGCTGTTGTAGCATCATAACATCATAGATTTAGCACTCTTAAGTAAACATAGAGGTCATTGATTGTAACTGCCCCATTTTACAGGAAACTGATGCCAAAAACAGGCAAATAACTTGCCCAAGGTGACATAGCTAGTAAGTGTCAGAGATAGGATTCAAACCATCTTCCAGACTCCAATTTAAGTGCCCCATCTACTATATCATGATACTTTATCATTTTCAATGCTCTGCACAGGCTTGTAGGGGATGTATTTCACAAAGATAAATTGTATGTAAATGTGTGTGTGTACATACATATAAATGTTTATGTGCATTTTGAGGTTAAAAGAGAGTTCTAACCTCATTCTGTGTATCTGGGGATAACTAGATTAGGAAGCAATTTACGTTCTTGCCATATATAGCAAATTTCAATTGGAGAATCATCAGTCAAAAACATTTCAAAAAGTAGATAAAACATCTTAGTTACAAATCAGATATACTTAACAATTATCCCTCCAGTGTATACTGAAAAAGATTATTTGAGAAACATGTATAAATGACAGGACCTTCATTCAAAAACAGGTTTTGATTTAGACCGTGCAAAATATATATCATTCTGGAACATTCCCCTGATGATGCCTCTCTACTTTTTCTCCAAATCATGTAACATATCTTTTTATAGATTTTTTTTCAGAATTGTTTAATTTACTTTTCATTAGGAAATACATCCTCTATTTTATTCACTATATTCAATCCAGGTCAAGAAGCCCTGGATCCTTTTAACTCCTTTTCCTTGCAGGATCACAGTGGTCAATTTTCCAAGGCCTGGAGCCTTAAAATGTGCATTTTTCTTATGTTTCAATAAGGTTTCTGAAGGAACTAGAAAATGATAATAAGATACTAAACACCTATTATGTATGTAAATAATGCCCTGCAGCTCAAGAGCTGAAAAGAAAGAGCACCATTTCCCTCCAATTTCTTTTGTTGTTGTTTTTTAAAAAATGATTAATTTGCTGTGTTATCTGAGTAATCCTTGGATGCAAATGATGCTAATTTTAAAACATCTTGAATTAAATGTTTGCTAAGTATTTTCCCTCCCACCATTGTTTTGTGTGATGCATTAACAAGAAACCATGAAGTGTAATTACTTTTATGAAAATAAACTAAAAACAATTATTCTTTTTAGCAAAGTTCTAATGGCAATGCTACTTTAAAATAAACAATAAAAGAACATTAAATGAGTCATAGGGTTCACAATGCAAAGCGACAGAAAGGGATTCTTATTTATGGGGACAACATTAGCATTTTATGGTACCCAAAATTGATTATCCTATCCTGATTTGTTTGTTTTCTTCATGCTCTGTGGGGCTATTACATTGGCTTCTGTATAATTCTCTAACTTGTTATTTCCCACCAGCGATGCTACAGTGATTACTTGGTTAGATGACACATTATAGAGCTTAAGATGCAATCAAATAAAAGAATTGATAGGACTTAAATTCCCAGAATACCAGCATTTTTCAAAATGCATTTGCACATTAAATTTCCAATAGAAATGAGAAAGGAGGTGTTGATCCTTATTTTTTTAGGCAGTAGGTTAGACTAGACTCACTTAAATAGATAGGGAGCTCATATTTTTTCCCTTTTTTTTTCAGCTCTTATATCTAAAGTTTCCTCCTGATATGAAGGGCCTTAGTATACTTTAGGAACATTGCCCCCATTCACATGAAACATGGTAGTTAGAGTATTTTGCATTTCCAAAGCATAACCACTAGGCTCACTTAAAAGCTCTGACTTAAAATACAGAAATTTTACTCATGTGAAAATGACTAATATCTAAGCCTATAGAGTTAAGAGATATCCTGTTTCTTGGAGACCCTCCTTTCCCAGATAATAAGTCACCATTGTTTACAATACTGACCTGGTTGGGGCTCCAGCAAAAAAAAGGAAAAACAAAAACAGGGTTGACTGTTCCTCTGTACTGCATTATTTTCCTCCAGTCACTACTTCCCATCAAAGTGATGAGGATCATTCTATTGTTG
Source organism: Vombatus ursinus (assembly GCF_900497805.2). Classification (NCBI taxonomy): domain Eukaryota; kingdom Metazoa; phylum Chordata; class Mammalia; order Diprotodontia; family Vombatidae; genus Vombatus; species Vombatus ursinus. The sequence continues at coordinate 25,993,490 of NW_020954608.1, forward strand.
CTTTTCTCCATTTCTAGTAAGTGTTATAGGTCTTCTAAGATAAAATAACATATACTATAAGCTGGTGGAAATTGTGGACTATTTCATTTTTATACCTATATCCCCAGTGCCTACAACAGTGGCTTAAACATAGTGTGAATGTTCTGAATTAAATATAATTTTCTCCATTGTCACTGGCCTTTGTTTCCTAAAAGTTTCATGGGATTAATCACTGCTTTTGTCTCTCAAATTTGTGTCTTTTTATCCCTAAGACTGTAAGCTTCTTGCAAGCAGTAAGAACTGCTTTCTTTTCTACTTATATCCCTAGCATCTAGCACAGTAACTGGCATATAATAAGTGCTTAATAACTACTTGTCCTACCAAAAATCACAGTTGACAAAATCAAACCCTAGTTGCTTGTATTCATTTGCTCCTGAAGGAAGTAAAAAATGCATGCTGATTGGGTCCACTACAAATTTATTTTGTCTATTCTCACCTGGTTGTTACTTCAACAACACAATACTTTACCACTCTAATCATTTCTCTCTCCCATTCATCATAGCAATTATTCAAAACCTTCTCTAGATAAGCATCCCATGCACTCACTACCATTCTTTTAATCAAGTACTATATCTCATACTTTATAGGAAAAAAAATGAGGCTATTTGCTAAGTGCATAGTTTCTCTCCCCTTCTCCTTACTAAAAAACTTCCTAACATAATCTCCTATTTTTCATTTCATCTCTCCTAATGAAGAGATCACTCTTCCCCTTGACAAGGTCAATTCTTCCACATGTATCCTTGATTTTCTCCAATGATCTCTCCTGTCTTCTTTACCATACTGCTCCCTCTACCTCCTTTACCCTCTAACTTACCCTCTCCCTGTGTTCTCATTTCTTCCATACTATTTACAAACATACCCAAGTAACTTCCACTTAAAAAGTCCTCACTAGATCCCCAGAAGCTAACACCCTATATCTCTCTTCTTGTATCAGCTCACTTACTAGAAAAAAGTTGTCTACACTTAACCACCTTCACTTCCCCTCCCCTCATTCTCTTCAAAATCCTTTATTATCTGGCTCCTGTCCTTATCATCCATCTGAAAGTCTTCAAGGATCATTTCATTGCTAAAACTAATGGTCTTTTTCAATCCTCATCCATCTTGACCTATCTGTAGTATTTGAAAGTCCTGATCATTTTCTCCTCCTGGATTCTCTCTCCTCTTTGAGTTTTCATGACAATGTTCACTCTTAGTTCTCCTCACTCTTCCTTGTTAGATGTTCATCCATATAATACCCATTAACTATGGATATACCTGAAAGGTCTGTCCTGATTACTCTTCTTTTTTTCACTACACATGCTCTCACTTGGTGATCTCATTAGTTTCAATTATCATCTTTCTGTATATGATTCACAGATATGTATATCTAGCTCTGACTCCTAAACTCAGTCCTGTATCAACACAACTGTCTATTAAATATTTCACACCTAATGTCCTGTAAGCATCTCAAACTTAACATGTCCAAAACTTAATTCACTCTCTTCTCCCCCTGCAAACCTACCTATCTTCAGAACTTTCCTATCACTATTAAAGATACAACCTTCTAGTCACCTAGACTTTCAACTTCAGCATTATCCTTGACTTTTCACTCTCATTTATCACATTCAGTTAGTAGGTCTTTTAATTTCTGGCTGTATATCACAATAGATAGATATGTGTGCATACATATACATGTATATATATATATATACATATATTCATTCATTCAGATAGATAGATAGGTAGATAGATAGATAGATAGATATAGGTAGACAGGTAGGTAGGTAGGTAGGTAGATCCTTCACATAACCACCTTCCTAATTCAGGCCCTCATCATCTTTTACCTAGACTATTACAAGCACTTCCTAATTGGACTCATTGACTCACATTTCTCCCCAATACAAACTATCTTCCACTTAACAGACAGACATTTTCCTCAAGCACAGGTTTGACAGTACTTAATAAATGCCTACTCCATGTCTCATTATTGCCTTCAAATTCAAATATAAACTCTAGATTCAGCATATAAAGCTCTTTACAACCTGGACTGTTCCTGTTTTTGTAGTCATCTTATATATTATTCTACTTCATATAATCTACTTTCTAACCATCCTGGCCTCTTTGCAATTATTCATAAACACCCTTCCATTGCCAATTTCAGTGCCTTTGCACTGACTGTCCACCATGCCAAGAAGGTACTTTATCCTCACTTCAACCTCTTGGAATGCCTGGCTTTTTTCAAGACTTAGGGTAAATGCCACCTTCTACAAGGGACTTTGTCTTCCCCTCTGAGTTTGCCTTCCTTCTATTCTGCATGTATATAGTATAAAACAATTTGCCTGCTCCCTTTCAAAGTGAGATGATTGATAAGGAGGGGCTAAGAGAGGAACCCCTCTTCCCCCCTCAAAGAATGATTTATTCTCAAGAATAAAGTTGTTTATCTGCTACTAACTTCTATTTCATTTATTGTAAAATTAGCAATTAAGCTATTTGAAGGTCCTTTAAATTTTATGTGACCAAATTTTCGTCTATACCAATCTCAGTTTGTTCCTCTAATTCTATCATTAACAGATGTCAACATTTTGTAAAGAGATCACTGGGGGATTAGTACTAGATAGACAAATACATGATAGATAGATAGATATGTATATATACATATGTGTGTGTAATCATGCAAATCATTTCAATATTAGTCATTATGAAAGAAAAGAAAACATAACATAGACCAAAATAAAAACCCAAGAAAAGTAAGGAAACTAAAAATGTGTGCTGTGATCTGTGTTCATATTCCATCAGTTCTTTCTCCAGGGATGGATTGCCTTTTCCATGATAAGTTCTTCAGAATTGTCTTGGATCATTGTATTGTTTAGAATAGCTAAATCATGCACAGTTGATCATCTTACAATATTGCTATTACTGTGCACAATGTTTTCCTGGCTCTACTCATTTCACTTTGCATCAGTTCATGTAAGTCTCTCTGGGTTTTCCTGAGAGCATATAGTTCATCATTTCTTATATCACAATAATATTCCATCACAATCATATACAATAAATTGTTCAGCCACTCTCCAATTGATGGCACCCTCTCAATTTCCAATTCTTTGCCACCAGAAAAGAGCCACTATAAATATTTGGGCATAGTTCCAAATTGCTCTATACAATGTTTGAATGAGTTCACAACTCTACCAATGATGCATTAGTGTCTTAATTTTCCCACTTCCCCTCCAATACTTATTATTCTCTTTTTCTGTCCTTTTAGCCAATCTAATAGGTATGGGGAGGTACCTCAGCATTGTTTTAATTTGCATTTTTCCAATCAATATTGAATTAGAGCATTTTTTCATATGGCTATACACAGCTTTGATTACTTCATCTGAAAACTGACTTCATATTGTTTTATCCTTTGTCCATTGGGGAATGGTTCTTATTTTTATAAATTTGACTCATTTCTTATATATTTGAGAGATGAGGCTTTTATCAGAGAAACTTGCTTCAAAAATTTTTCACAGTTATGATTGCTAAATGTATTTCCCTCTATTCTATTTCCCCTTTGCTTATTCCATTCTCTTTCTCCTTTCACCCTGTCTCCTCAAAAGTGTTTTGCTTCTTACTACCCCTTCCCACAATATACCCTCCCTTCCATCCATCCCTTACCCCCTTCCCCTCCTAATTTCCTGTAGAGTATGATAGATTTCTATACCCAATTGATTGTCTATGTTACTTTCTTTGAGCCAGTTCTGAAAAGATTAAGGTTCAAGTGTTGCCCAACATCTCCCCCATCTTCCCCTCCACTGTAATAGTTCTTTCTTACCTCTTTTATATGAGATAATTTACCCCATTCTACCTCTCCCTTTCCCTTTTCCACAGTGCATTCCTCTTCCTCACCCCTTAATTTTGTTTTAAAGATATCATCGCATTATATTCAACTCACACCTGTTCCTTATATATATCTATATCTATCTATCTATCTATATATATATATATATATTCCTTCAAACTAACTTCTAATAATGAGAAAGTTCTAATGAGTTATAAGTATCATCTTCCCATGTAGAAATGTAAACAGAATTACCTTATTAAGTCCCTTATGATTTCCCTTTCTTATTTACGTTTTATGCTTCTCTTGAGTCTTGAATTTGAAAGTCAAATTGTCTATTCATCTCAGGACTTTTCATTAGGAATGCTTGAAAGTCCTCTATTTCATTGAATGTCCCCCAAAATATTATACTCAGTTTTGCTAGGTAGGTGATTCTTGGTTGTAATCCTATCTCCTTTGCTCTCTGGAAATTCATATCCCAAGCCCTCTGATCCTTTAATGTAAAAGCTGCTAAATCTTATGTTACTCTGACTGTGACTACGCAATACTTGAATTGTTTCTTTCTGGCTACTTACAATATTTTCTCCTTAACCTGGAAGTTCTGGAATTTGGTTATAATATTACTTTATTTTTTATTTTGGGATCTCTTTCAGGAGGTGATTGGTAGAATTCTTTCAATTTTATTTTACCCTCTATTTCTAGAATATTAGGGCAATTTTCCTTGATAATTTCTTGAAAGATGATGTGTAGGTTCATTTTTTATCATGGCTTTCAGGTAGTCCAATAAGTTTTAAATTATCTCTCCTGTATCTGTTTTCCAGGTTAGTTGTTTTTCTAATAAGATATTTCATATTGTCTTCTATTTTTTCATTCTTTTTTTTTATTGTTTCTTGATGGCTCATAGAGTCATTAGCTTCCACTTGCTCAATTCTAATTTTTAAGGAATTGTTTTCTTCAGTGAGATTTGGCACCTCTTTTTCCATTTGGCCAATTCTATTTTTCAATGAGTTCTTCTCTTCAGTTAATTTTTGGGCCTCTGTTTCCATTTGTCAAGTTCTGCTTTTAAAGGCATTCTTCTCCTCATTGGCTTTTTGTACCCCTTTTACCATTTGGCCTATGCTGGTTTTTAAAATGTTATTTTCTTCAGTCTATTTCTGTGCCTCCTTTACCAAGTTGTTGACTCTTTTTTCATGATTTTCCTGCATCTCTCTCATTTCTCTTCCCAATTTTTCCTCTACCTTTCTTATTTGATTTTTAAAATCTTTCTTGAGCTTTCCCATGGCCTGAGACCAATTCATATTTTTCTTGCATGCTTTGGATGTAAGAGCTTTGGCTTTGCTATTTTCTTCTGAGTGTATGTTTTGATCTTCTTTCTCATCTTAGTAACTTCCTATGGTCGGAATTTTTTTTCCTGTTTGTTCATTTTCCCAGTCTATTTCTTGAATTTTAGCTCTTTGCTAAGATGATCTCTGCTTCCAAGGTGGAGGGCACACTGTCCCAAGCTTCAAGAGTTTTGTGCAGCTACTTTCAAAGATACTTCTAGGGACCTATAAGTTTTCATTTTCTCCAAAGTAGTATGATCTAAAGAGAGATGTGTTTACCAGTTTCTTGGACTATGCTCTAGTCTGTGAGGAATCACAAGCACTCTTTCTTTTCTATGCTGGAACTGTGATGAGAGTCCCGGCTGCATTGTGACCACAAGCTCTGATGTGTTAGTGTTCCTCCTTGCCCTGTGACTGCCACCTAGGACTGCAACATGGATCTGAGAATGGACAAAGCAACAGAGTCCTGCCTCCAGTGCTAGTAATTTCCTTCTGACCATTTGTTTGACCGTCTTACTGTCTGTGGTCTGAGAGCTCCAGAAGCAGCTGCTACAGCTACTGATTCATTTGCTCCCAAGGCCTGATCCTGGTTTGCTGGCCCCTGATCTACACTGGCATGGCCTGCACTGGATTACATTCCACTCTCACCTTGGAGCAACAGACCTTTCCTGACAAACTTTTAAGTTGTTTTGGGCTAGAAAAATGATTTACCCCATCCTTTTGTGCATTATGCCACTCCAGGATTTGGTGTAATGCATTACTTAAAGGTCTTTGGAGGGATTTGGGAGAGAGCTCAGCTAAGTCCCTACCTTATCTCTGCTATCTTGGCCCCCACCCTTTGAATTAGTACCATACCTTTTTAATCAAACAGTACACTGCTGGACATACATTCTAAGGAGACATTGTCAAAAAGAACGGTTCCATATACATAAAAAAATTTATAGCAGCACTTTATTTTTAATACAGAAAATAACTGAAAAAGAAGTTAGTTGTCCCTAAATTGGGGGATGGCAAAGGAAAAAAAATATGCCACAAAAGTCTAATGGATTATTTCTATGTTTTAAGAAATCATTAATAATCAGTACAGAGAAGCATGGATTTACATGCACTGATACAAAATTTTTTTTACAATAGCCAATAAAACAATATACTCAATGACTACAATATAAATGGTCAGAGCTATAATATAAAATAATGAAAATGGTTGTTGCAAACTTATAAAGAACAAGCTTTGTCCCTAACAAGAGCTATGAAAATATACCATCCCCCACCACCTTTCAGAGTTGGGATTTCCACAACAGTAGAATCTTGCATAAAATGTCAGGTTGTTTTTTTTTTAATATATTGATCTATTTTTCTATTTTCTCTCCTTTTTTCTTTTTTCTATTATGTATATGATTATATATCTACATACATACACACACACACACACACACACACACACACACTGTCTTAGGTATTATTTGCTTTCCCCAGGTCTTAGACACTAAGGGGCTAAATGGATCACATGGCATTAGTGATTTGAAGTAGATCTCATAGAGATTCTGAATGGGGTTGGCTAATGCATTGAGGATTGTTTTTAGGTAAATCATATTACTGAGAATGAAGTATAATTCTTTAGACATGGAAGACTATTCCCACATGGTCTGTTGCTATTACTGAGTTTGGTGTGTCCTGAGGTACCTGCCAATGCATACATACATTAGTACATAGATAAGTATATATGTGCATTTGAAGATACATACACATATTATATACACACATGCATATATGTGTGTGTGTATAGATATAGATATATTTTTTGCTGATTATATTTAGTAAAGTTTATGTTAGCATTTAAAAGAAATCTACTTCAATTAAATCAGTCTCTAAATTTTGAATTTGTATTTGTGACCATTGTGTACCTGGTCTAAAACATTGATCTTTATGTATTATTCCTAGCTGAACTGCATAGAAAATTCTGGGATACAAAATTATCAAAAGAAAAGGAAAAGGGCCCATATATACAAAATTATTCAGAGCAGCTCTTCTGGGGGAAGCAAAGAATTTGCTATTCAAGGGATAGAGTTGAAAATTGGAGAATGGCTGAACAATTTGTGATATATGATTGTGATGGAATACTATTGTGTTATAAGAAATGATGAAGGGTATGGTTTTAGAAAAACTTGGGAAGATATATATGAAATGATGCTAAGTGAAATGAGCAGGACCAACTGAACATTGTCCACAGTACCAGTGATATTGTAATGATAATCAACTGTGAAAGACTTAGCTAGTCTAATCAATATAATGATGCACAACAATAGAAAAGGACTCATGGTGAAAAGTGCTATATACCTCTACAGAGAAAAGTGATGAACACTGAGTTAAGATTGAAGTATATATTTTTCACCTTCTTTATTTTTTTCTTGCTTCTTTTTGCAACATGGCTAATATGGAAATATATTTTACATGATTTCACATGTATAATGGGTATGATATTGCTTGCCTTCTCAATGAATAAAGGAGGGAGAAAATTTGGAAGTCAAAAGTTTTTCAAATGTATGTTAATTTTTTAATGCAGATTCTGTGGTGAAGTTTAGTTTTCCTAAACTTTTAATCATATTCTAGTTTAATAATCCCATGTCATTCAAACTGGGATGCTTTGAGAAGAGTTTTTTTGTCTTAGCTACTCATAAAATTTCTCTTTATGGATGAAGCTCTGGATTTTATCATAATGTGGGTGGAATGAATATGACATTTATCTCTGATTCCCCCAATAAATAGTCTGCCCCTTAATCCGAATACCTTTAGGAAATGTTTAGTGATTTCCTGCAAAGTCATAGTTAGGCCTTTCTTTTCATTTTGGGGGCAAGCCAATGATTCGGTCTCCAAGTTCTATCTTCTGTATCTGTCATCTACGCTTATAAAGTTTTCAAGCTATTTTTTAATCCCATTTGAGTTGCCCTATATTATCATTTTTCTACATTTTATGCCAAGTCTTATGGTTTGCTTTCCAGACTGGGAATTTTATTTTCTATTTCATTTATTCAAATTTTTCACTGCTTACCCCATATTGTTGACTCGTGTGATCAATTTTTCTTTTTCCACTTTTCTTGATAACAATTTCAGATTCAGGAATTTTTTAAAACTGATACTAGATATGCCTTCATTTTCTTTAAAGTGTTAATCATTCAATTTACTGTATCTTGTGCTAGATCCAGTTTCATTCCTCACTATATTTTTTCCTTCTGATGATTTCTTTTTAGGATTTTAAAAATTCATGTTTGTTCTTTATGTCAGAGCTTTCTGCAATCTAGTACAGAAATTCAAAAAACAGAGATAGAGGCTAAAACTCAGTTAATATAACTATGGGATTTATTAATGGATTACAAGCCTTATTCTCACTGTTAGATGTCATCTGAAAGATGAAGCAGCATATATAATAATTCCAGGAATCTAGTAGGATGATTCTGAGTAGTTCAAGGAGCTTAGGATAGATAGTGATTTTAATGCTGAGAAGTTCAAAGGAAGCTAAAGTTGTGTTGTGTTTTATAAATACACCAAACTATCATGACTAGAACACGCCCACTTTTGAATAAAGCAAAAATGAGTAAAATAAATAAATTTAAACACAGGTCATTGATAGAATTCTTTTGGTGTCAAGAGGCTGCACATATGCCTTTCATTTGTCATTGTGATTTTTTATCTATGTTTCCCCTCTTGCTTCTGGAGAAAGGCCCTAGTATAAGTTTGCATAAAGTTATTGGGCTTTTATTCTGTCTGCTAATGCCCTTGCACTTTATATGAGAGGATTTTTTTTCCCTTTGAGATTCTTAATTATTCCCCTTATTAACTTTCCTTGCCTATTTTATTTATTTACTTTACTGGACCTGTGATCTCATTGACCTCCTGCCAAAAGTGGAGATACTACGACCTCCTGTCAGAAGTATACTAAGTCATGCACGCCTTTTTATCCAATGAGAGTAAACAGGTAGGCTATCTATTGATTATCCTTCATTCTCACTAGATTATCAGCCTTCTACCTTTTCAGGACAAACACCTTATTGATGACTTTTTTAAACCAGTTTTTCCTGTGCAATTCTTCATTGGTTATATATTGCAGCCCATGAAGGACCACTGTATGCCTCTCCATTGCCCTTAATGTGACCCATTATTTAAATTCTTTAGGAATTCCAAGGCTCATAGCTCTACAACATTACCAGAATAATAATATTTCACTTGATATTAATGAGGGTTACTGAAAAACATTTTCTCTATGGTTCTATTTTTCAATGAATCTTGTATGATTCTGACATATGCATGGGAGATAACCCATGGGGAGAGATTTTTTAAGGCAGGATTCTGTTCTACTGAATCAAATGTGTGTCTGTGTTAATTTTTTACAGTCAACACAATTGGATCTTGCATTTTCTAAATATTTCAGTTAATCTTCATCAAGGATACCTTCCATGCTTCTATGGCTACTTCTTATGAAAGATTTCTAAAATTGGAAAAGCAGGTCTATGGGTTGATAATAATCAATTTTTGTCAGTCACCTTTTTTGTGTGATACTTGGTTTTCTCTGTCCCTTCTTTCAGCATTCTGTCACTATCACTGCAGAAGCATAAGGAGATAACATGGGGTTTTCAAAGTCATTTATTTAATCCATGGGTTGCCATGGCAACTGAATTCATCACCAAATACTTACCCTAATGGTAATGAGTTTCTCAATACTTAGCTAGTTTGATCCAAAGATAGTAGACCTATCCTGCTACAAGAACTGTACTTCAAGTACTTCCAGGATGGTAGAATGTACAGGAGCTTGAACTCCTCTGGCACAGCCCAAAAGAATCCAGTGTCCCCTCCCAGGCATGAAGACTTGAAGGCATTCAATGCCTTCAATGCCATGCGACATTAATGTAGGGGACTGTATATAGGATTTTTGTTTTGTTTTGTTTTAATATGAAGGGTTTTTTTATTCTTTTGGAAGGTATTAGGGAATTGAGCTCTTTTATATCTCCTCACTTCATTATCCTGTTTCCCTTTCTAAGTGGTTGTAAATCATCTTCTTTATGATATCTTCAACAGATTTATATGAATAATGTGAGATTCCTGGATCTATATTTTATCAAATCCATAGTTCTATCTTCCTTGAAAAATAAATACTTATCCATGTCTACGTATCTAATAACTCTTCCTTCTGCTATAGTTCCTCAAAGTTTATCAAATGTGGCCTAATAATCACAGTTAGAAGTTATTTCAATATTTCAGAAATACGGTTCATCTGGTACTTGGACTTTCAAATATTTTTTCATTTTATATGAATTTAACAAACATAAGCGTTTCAATACACAAAGAATAACTAAAAATAGTATTGTATACAAAATAGAGAATTTTTGTTACCTAGGGTTATTTAAATTATATTAAATTTAACCTGGTAATAATAAAGCTTCTTTGATTATCTGTGTCCCCCTCTGAATTTTCTTTTACTTTCTTCTGTGTAGTTTTTAATATTTTATTGATACTTTATTACTTTCTATCTATTTCATTTCTGTCACTATTTTCTACATCTATTTCTCTCTACCAAATGGCCCCTCCTTTATGATACATAAGTATAGTCAAAACAAAATAACACCTTAATTATATCAGGAAACACATCTAATTCAGCAACTCTAGTCAATTTCCTGCCTGCCAAAGGTAGAAGGTATATTTGATACACCAATTTTCTAGCTTAATGCTGTGTCATTGCATTAAAATTATGAACTCCTTAAAGGTTATTTTATTTACATTATTATATGTTCCCACTTCTACTTCATACACTGTGCAACAGTTCATAAAAGTCTTCCCAGATTGCTCTGAATCTTTTATATTTGTCATTTTATGGCAAAATATTGTTCTATCATATTCATATAGCATAATTTTTTCTTCATTCCCCAACCAATTGGCACCCACTTTGCCTCTATTCTTTGCTAAAACAAAAAATGCTGCTGTAAATATTTTTAACATATGAGTCCTTTATCCTCTGTCTTTGACTTCTTTGAAATACACAGCAAGTAGTTGTATTTCTACAGTTTATTGATTTTAAATGTGATCTTGAATGTAGTTCCAAATTGCTTTCTAAAATGGTTGGCCCAATGGGCAGAGCCAAGATGGCAGAATAAAAGCAGTGATTTCCCTAAGCTATCCCCCAAACCCCTCCAAATACCTGTAAAAAGTGACTCTAAACAAATTCTAAAGCAGCAGAACCCACAAAAGGACAGAGTGAAACAAATTTCCAGCCCAAGACAACCTGGATGGTTAATTGGAAAGGTATATTGTGCTGGGTGGGAAGAGAAACACAGTTCAGCATGGGTACACAGGCAAGGCAGGCCTCAGTGAACCTGGAGCAGGCCTCAGATAACTGAATCGTGGACAGCTATGGCAGTTTTCAGACTTCTACACCCGTGAATGCCAAAGACAAATTAGAAGGTCAGTAGGAAAAGTCTGTGTCTGCAGTGAGAGAGAAGTGTGGTCTCAGCCCCAGGGCAGTGGCTGCTTTAGGAGCTTCAGGCCCACAGGCTGAGGGGGGAATGGAGTGGCTGATCAGAGGGGGATTGCAGGGATCTCTTTGCTGGTGCAGGATTCTCTTGCTTTGTCCATGCTTGGATCTGAGTCACAGTTCTGGGTGGCGGTCCTGGAGTGAGGAGGAGCAGTGGTATGGTGGAGCTTGTAGTGGCTATGGAGAGAGAATCCTCCTCACAGTTCTTGTGCTTGTGGTCACTCATAGACCAGAGCACAGGCCAGGAAAGGAGTAAACACCTCACCCTTGATTATAGCACCTGGAAGAACTGAAAATTTACAGATCCCTAGAAGTATCTCTGAAAACAGGTGCACAAAACCTCTGAAGCTTAGGACAGTATATTCTCCACACTGGAAGGGGACCTCTACCTTAACAAAGAGTTTATAACTCAAGTAATTTACTGGGATCATGAGGAAGCAGCACAAAGAGTCAGACCATAGAATCTTACTTTGGTGATAAAGAAGATCAAAACATACAAACAGAAGACAACAAAGTCGAAGCTTCTACATCCAAAGCCTCCAAGAAAAATATAAATCAGTCCCAGGCCATGGAAGAGCTCAAAAAGAATTTTGAGAAGCAAGTAAGAGAAGTAGAGGAAAAACTAAGAGAGATGCAAGAAAATCATGAAAAACAAGTCAACAGCTTGCTAAAGGAGACCCCAAAAAATACTGAAGAAAATAACAGCTTAAAAAATAGCTTAACCCAAATAACAAAAAGAGGTCCAAAAAGCCAATGAGGAGAAAAATGCCTTAAAAAGGAGAATTGGCCAAATGGAAAAGGAAGTCCAAAAGCTTACTGAAGAAAATACTTCCTTAAAAATTAGAATGGAGCAATTAGAAGCTAGTGACTTTATGAGAAATCAAGACACTGTAAAACAAATTCAAAAGAATGAAAAAATAGAAAACATTGTGAAATATCTCATTGGAAAAACAACTGACCTGGAAAATAGATCCAGGAAAGATAATGTAAAAATTATTGGACTATCTGAAAGCCATGATCAAAAAAAGAACCTAGGCATCATCTTTCAAGAAATATTCAAGGAAATCTGCCCTGATATTTTAGAACCAGAAGGCATAATAGAAATTGAAAGAATCCACCAATCACCTCCTGAAAGAGATCCTCAAAGGGAAACTCTTAGGAATATTGTAGCCAAATTCCAGAGTTCCTAGATCAAGGAGAAAATATTGCAAGCAGCCAGAAAGAAACAATTCAATATTGTGGGAACACAATCAGGATAACACAAGATTTAGCAGTTTCTACATTTAGGGACCACAGGGCATGGAATATGATATTCTGGAGGGCAAAAGACATAGGATTACAACCAAGAATCACCTACCTAGCAAAACTGAGTATAATCCTTTAGGGGAAAAAAATTGATATTCAGTGAAATAGAGGACTTTTAAGCATTCTTGATGAAAAGACCAGAGCTGAATAGAAAATTTGACTTTCCAATACAAGACTCAAGTGAAACATGAAGAGGTAAACAGGAAAGAGAAATCATAAGGCACTTACTAAGGTTGAACTGTTTACATTCCTGCATGGAAAGATTATATTGGTAACTCATGAGCCCTTTGTCAGTATTAGGGTACTTGGAGGGAAAAAATTATATGTATGTAGATAGATAGATAGATAGATAGATAGATAGATAGATAGATAGAGGGCACAGGGTGAGTTATGAAGGAGTGATATCTGGAGAATAAAATTAAGAGGTGAGAGGATTATATGGAGAGGAGAAGGGGAGAGGTAGAATGGGGTAAATTTTCTCACATAAAACAGACAAGAAAAGGCTTTTACAGTGGAGGAGATACCAGGGAATGTGAGAGGGAATGAGTTAATCTTATTCTCATTGGATTTGGCTTAAGGAGAGAGTAACATGCACACTCAACTGGGTATGGAAATCTATCTTACCCTACAGGAAAATTGGGGGAGGGAAGGGGAAAAGAAAGCAGGGGGATGAGAGAGGGGAGGGCAGATTGGGGGAGGGGGTAATCAGAAGCAAATACTTCTAAGGAGGGACAGGGTCAAAAGAAAGAATAGAATAAACAGGGGTGGGATAGGATTAAGGGAAATATACTTAGTTTTTCACAACATGACTACTATGGAAGTGTTTTGCATGACTACATATGTAAAACCTGAATTGAGTTGCTTGCCTTCTCGATGAGGGTGGGAGGGGAGGGTGGAAAGGAGAAAATGTGGAACCCAAAGGTTTAAAAATGAAAGTTTAAAAAAATGTTTTCACATGCAACTAGGAAATAAGATATACAGGAAATGGGTTATAGAAATCTATCCTGCCCAATAGGAAAATTGAAGGGGAAGGGGATAAGAAAAGTGGGGGGAGAGATAGAAGGAGAAGGAATATTCAGAATGCATGCCATCTTGGGATGGGGGGAAGGACAAGATGTGGAAAAAATTTGGAGTTCAAAATCTTGTGGAAATGAATGTTGAAAACTAAAAATAAATAAATTAATAATATTGTAATAAAAAATTTTTAAAAATAAAGTGGTTGGCCCATTTCATAGTCTGACCAATAATATGTTTCTGTGATTGTTCTCATGCAGCCCCTGAAACAATTGCCATTTTCCTCTTTTGTCATCTTTATTGATCTGATGGGTATAAATTAGAAAGTCAGAGCTATTTTATTTTGCATTTTTCTTAGTAATTAGTTATTCTGAGCATTTTTTCATATGATTGTTTGTGCTTCTATGACAGTAGCTCTTATTCTTATATATCATACCAATTCCTTTATTTCTTGGATATTAGATTTTATTAGAGAAATTTGGTTTAGAAATGTTTTTCCAGTTAATTGCATTCCTTCTAATTCCAGGGGCATTAATTTTGCCCATACAAAAAGGACTTTTTTTTCAATTTTATGTAATTAAAATTATCCATTTAATGTTTTATTATCATTTCTATCCCTTGTTTGGTTCAGAATTTTTCCCCTGACCAAACTTGTGGAAGGTAGTTGCTCTTCTCCTCTGATTTGTTATAATATGAACATTTATATACAAGTTATCTATTTATTTGGAATTTAAGATAGTATATAGTGAAAGATATTAGACTAAACCTAATTTCTGTCAAATTATTTCTTTAGTTTTTCCAGAAGTTTTGTCAAATAGGAAGTCATTCTTTACCACCAAAATATCAAATAATATATGGTGACTTTAAGGATAATATAATTTCCTTGTTATCACTTGTAACATGTTTATTTTCACTTTTGCCTTGTCTTTGACCTTACTTGTCAAATGGAAAAAGATGACTGCCAAAGGCAACACCAAATTTGAATATAGACTCATTTGTAAACACTTACAAGGAAGTTGTGATGGGCAAAGATGAAAAATATTACCTCATAAATAAGAAAGAAACAGTGAAAGGAAAAAACAGTTTTAAAAAAGTTGGGCAAGATAGCTAAGCAGAGTCTTTCCAAGGACATTCAAGGATAAATATAGAAGGACTACAAACAGAAAGAAAATGGAGATTTGCAAAATATCAAGTTAATAAGCTCCTTTCTCCATGAAGGACAGTCAAACAACTGCTTTTGAATTCTAATATTACAGTCCCTAAATAGCTCATGGAGGAAGTAGAAATGGCACTAAAGAAAACAAAGATGAAAAGTGGTGGTAATACAAATTCTATAGCATTATTTCTAAAACTTAACTCATACTTTAACTTATCTAATGAGAGAAATTATTATTAATAGCTAATGATTTGGTGAGATTCAGAATTCTCCCTTTTCTCTATCATCATTTCAAGACCTCAGTCTCTGAATGTCAAGCTAACCTTCTTTATCTGACCCCACCGAACCTTATAAGGAATCTCTAGTCTAAGGTGAATTCCATTCAATCAAGCTTGGATGGAGATAGACCCTTTGGTCAAAATTGCCCAAGGCTGGGGTGTGGTCTGAGTATAGAGATAGTCTCTCTATCTAAGGGTGACATGATGTCACTCTCACTCCTCATTGGAGTTAGCCCATTTCTCTTCGTAAAGTCCACCTCTCATTAATTGTTAGCCAATCAGCATTGATTGCCATCCTTTGAACTCTCCTCTTCCAAAAGGACATGAAAACTGAGAGTCCACCACCATGACTACCTTTGGTCTAAAAGAGATTGCCAAATGACCACCCTTTTATTAAAATGCTGGCATTATTTTTTAAAAATTATTAAATTACCCAGAAATTATGTCTTTCAAACTGTTTTAAATGCCACACTAAGTCTATTCTAATAGGTTTTTTTCATACTTTTATATTGATCTCCATTCCTTCTTTCTTTTTTTATATTATAAAAATGGAAGTCTTCATTTAGGTACTCTAATTGGTTTCTTTAGTTTCTTCTTCCTCTGGATTATTTATGATAAAGAGGTCATAATTTTGACTTTTTGAATCTCCCACTCACTCTTGAGCCACCTCCCATTTTTATTATGTCTATTGCATAATACCTTTACATTCTATGAACTTTAATATTTGATTTCCAAGTTTTAGAGTCATGTCTAACTCTGTCATAAATGGTCAGTTAGAAGAATTTTATGTCTGAGAAAAAATTATAAGGTTTCAAAGGGTTCGTATATCACTTCTCTTTTTTGCTAAGGGAAGCTCCATAAGTAATGTCATATTCTTATCCCCTCAAATACTATCTGGGCAGTACTCTTCTCATGCCTTCCAATCCTATCAATTTCCTCAAAAGAGGAGCAGTAGATCTCTTTGACTTTCTATATTTATTTGTTGGGGTTAGTGGTGAGAGAAGACAAGGAGTCCTGAAACCATTGAAGAAGCATTGGTTCTGAAGCCAAGGCACCTAGTTTCATATCCTTTCCCTGTAAATAACTTTGGAACCTTAGGCAATAAATCAATCAATAAGTATTTAGTAAGCCTTTGCTAGCACCATACACTGTGCTAACATCCAGGTCTACAAATAAAAAGCAAAACCAGTTGCTGTTTTTAAGAATCTTACATTCGAATGGAGAGACAATGTAAATAATCAATATGTGCAAAATAGATGGAAGGTAGCCTTGTCCTGGTTCTAGTTTCCTCTTCTGTACAATGAGGAGGTTGGACAAATGTCTTCAAACATCCCTTCTATCTCCAAATCTATGATCCTTTTATTTAAAATTATATTGCCTATGAGTGGAACTATGATCACTACAATAATTAAACAACAATCATTTATTAGGCTTCTACTATATGACTAGTAGAGAATAGGCATAAAAAGGTTTAAGGCCTAAAAGGCACAGATACTCATAAGCAAATTTGGATTGTGAATGCCAAGGATTACTGATGAAAAGTTGATAATCACTACTTTGGTTGGGGAAGATGGGATGTAAAGTGGAGCTAGAGGTGACCCTTCTAAATAAGAAGAAAATGGAAGGAAAGTCAAAAAGGATTTCAGACAATTAGGGACAGCTTTAAAAATTACATGCTGAATTTATTGCATACTGAAAATGAAAAGCAAACTCTACATAATAGAGATTTGCATTTTCATATATGATCCTCTTGCTTGTAAACTTATTTCCAAATTTTGTTGTTCAGTTATTCATTCACATCCAACTCTTCATGACTCCATGGACCATAGCATAGCAGGCCTCTATCCCCCACTATCTCCCAAAGTCTGTCCAATATCATGTTAAATGCTTGCATGACACTATCTATCAATCTCATTCTCTGCCATCCTCTTCTCCTTTGGACTTCAATCATGCCTAACATCAGGTTCTTTTCCAAAGAGTCTGGTCTTTTCGTTATGTGGTCAAAGTATTTAATCTTCAGTTTCAATATTTGTCCTTCCAGTGAATAATCTGAGTTATTAACTGTTTTGATCTCCTTGCTGTCCAATGGACTCTCAAAAGTCTTCTGCAGCACCACAATTCAAAAGCATGTTTCTGCAGCACTCAGCTTTCCTTAGTCTAACTCTCATAGTCATACATTGCTACTGAGAAAACCATAGCTTTGACCATACAGACCTTTTTTGGAGAGGTGATATCTCTGCTGTTTGGTATGCTGTCTGGATTTGCCATAACTTTCCTTCCAAGAAGCAAGTGTTTTTTAATTTCATGGTCATAGTCACCATCTGTAGTGATCTTTGAGCCCAAGAATATAAAATCTGACACTGCTTTTATTTCTTCTCCCTCTATTTGCCAGGAAATGATGGAACCAGATGCCATGATCTTGGTTTTTTAATGTTAAACTTCAAGCTAGCTTTTACACTCTCCTCTTTCACCCTCATCAAGAGGCTTCTTAATTCCTCTTTACTTTCTGCCATCAAAGTGGTATCTTCTGCATATCTGAGACATGAAAAATGTCAGGCTTGACAAATCAAAAGTCAAAATTAAAGTTTCTGGGAGAAACATCTCAGATCATGATGTGCTTTGCAGTGACAATATATAGCCTTGTACTTCTTTCACAATCTTGAACCAATCAGTTGTTCTGTGTTTGGTTCTAATGGTTCCTTCTTGGCCTGCATACAGACTCCTCAGGAGACAAATAAGATGATCTGGTACCCCCACCTCTTTGAGGATTTGTCACATTTTGTTGTGATCCACACAGTTAAAGGCTTTAGTGTAGTCCAAAGTGTATGTTTTTTCTGGAACTCCTTTAGTTTCTCCATAATCCAGCAAATGTTGGCAATTTTGCCTATAGTTTCTCTGACTCTTTGAAAACCACCCTGAACTTCTGGTAATTCTTGGTTCACATATTGTTGAAGCTCAGCTTGCAGAATTTAAAGTATAATCTTGCTAGCCTGTGAAATGAGCACAATTGTTCAGTAATTTAAACATTCTTTGGCATTTGCCTTCTTTAGGATAGGGATATAAATTGATCTTTTCCAATCCAATGGCCACTGTTGAGCTCTACAAATTTGCTGGTGTATTGAGTGCAGTGCCTTAACACATCATCTTTTAGGATTTTAAATAACTCAGCTAGAATACCATCACCTCCACTAGCCTTATTGTTACCACTGCTTCCTAGGGCCCACTTGACTTCATTCTCCAGGATGTCTGGCTCTAGATCAGTAGTCACAGCCACACCAATGTGGTTATCAGTGATGGGACCTAGGAAGCATCTTGAAGTAATGTGCCTTCTATTTGGCCTGTAGCACTTAATACAATAATAAGAACTTGTGTGCTTTGGTTTTGAGTAAGTGTTAATTCCCAGATTTCCTTGAATTAATTTATTGAGACCTCTCATGAAAGGAAGGCTCCTCATGCTATACATGTTAACAATGTTATTATAATGCAGTATTTGTTGGCAAAATATTATGTGAAAATTACTGTATTTTTACCTCAATAGTATTTGTGCTACCTTCAAATAAATCTTTTTTTCAAATGTTATTAAGATGAAAATCATTATAACAAAAAGATTCTCAAACTTCAATCCATGGCCCATTTATTTCAAGTATTATTTAAAATGATAACATGCTAGGACACCAAAGCAGTTTGAATAGTCTTTTTAAGTTTATTGTAACAGAATTTGATCTCTACAGGTACTTTCAACCAACCCAAATTCTTTCAGTACCTTACGAAGTCATCAAGGTGAGTTTTTTTTAACAAGAAAGTGAATCTCATTATGTTTGTAAAAGATTTTTTTTCCACAATAGTCTCATGAGTGATAGATAAAACAGATTCCATTGATTTCTAGGAGTGTATTAAAGCAAACAGATGTAGGCTTGATTAAATTTGCTAGTGATTAATCATTGGAAGATTGTGTATCATTTGAAAAGTATTTATTTAATGTGTGAAATTATTATACTTGATCATTAGAAAAATAATAAATGTAAAGAATAAGAATTATTAGGACAGAAGCTATATTTCAGAAGCTTTTGTTATATGCTTTCATAGTTTACTTCTTGTTGTTTCACAAAATGGTAGCATTTACTTCCCAATAAGAATAGTGGAAAGAGGTGATGATAAGTGAAAAGAAACAAATAAAGGAGTGAGAAGAGGAGAGCAAATGAAGGAGGAAGAATTTTTAAAAAGTTAAAATGAGCAGAAAATAAAAGGATGCTTAGGATAGAGGTAGGGAGAAATAGAGATAGAGAATGGACTGATGATTTATGTGGTTTGGGGAACTTCCAGAGGAGAACATTATCTCTTCCAATACAAGTCCATACTTTATTGGAAATGTGTAGTTGCTTAATTCACAATTAGGTTAAGTGACATATCCAGAGTCATATAGTCTTTATTTATTAGAGAGGGACTTGAACTCATGTCTTCCTAGATCTTCAGCTCTCTATCCATACACAAAATGCAAAAAAAAAGGGAATTTAAAGAAAAAAATCTGGAGCATGTAAAAAGGTAAAAGCAGAGCAGAACATTTGGAAATGGGGGGAAGGTTGGAGAAGAAAGGAGAGAGTAAGAACAAATAATAAATGAGAAGCAAAAAAAAAAAAGAAAGGAAAGATCTAAGAATAATTACAAACATCTGCCAAATAAAATATTTTTAAATGTTGAAAGGAAGCTCAAAATGACAAAAGCAATATACAATGTATTTTAATTTAAGCAAATTTTATATCAGAGATATACAAATTACAGTTAAAGATAGTAATACTGTCCTCAAGGGGAAAAAGGAAGGGGTCTGGAATGGGAGGCACTCAAGGAGAAAGATGAAGTGTAATTAAAGTTCATTGGCAGATCTTAAAAGGTGATTTTTATGGCTCCATGAATGAATAGTGCAGAACCACTAAATAAATAAGAAGGGAGCTGAGTGTCTTCAAGTGGTGGTGTTTGTTTTACATTGCAGTAACATTATTCAAGATAAATGATGTCTCAGTCAAAGGTTTAGGAAAATGAATCCTTATGCCTATCTTCCAAACTATAAGAAAAGATGATGAGAAATGTCCAAGCTACATAGAAATGTAAAATAATGGCACTTATATTGCACTATAGTAAAACAAAAAATAAAGTATCTCCTTAAAGGGGTCATTTTGAACAGAAATGGAATTAGGAAACCTTGGCTTGTTTTCACTTTGAATGGATATATATAGAAAAATCAGCAGACAAACTAAAAAAACAAAATTGGCAAACCATTTAACACAATATAATAACCTGAATTTAGATATGGGTCAAACTTCTATGAAAATTTCATTTAAACATAAAGTTTATTTTAGCAAACACAGAATGATGCATCCTAGCCAACATTCAGCAGTAAGACTGCTCTAATGATTAAGTTACAGTGAAATTCTCAACCCTAGAGAATTCAGGACAATGATACTTTCCTCTATGTGCAAGCACTTTCTATCACACACACACACACACACACACACACACACACACACACACACACGCACGGCCATCCCTTGGAAGAGGGATAGATTTATTCTGCTTGTCCCCCAAAAAGTGCACATAAATAAATAATGGATGGAAATTACAGAGACAGTAAGGCTCACTTAAAGGAAAAACAACTTCCTAATTAGAGTTAGGCAAAAATAGAATTGGTTGTCTTCAAAAGTAATGGGTACTTCGAGGTCATGTGACCAAAAAATGGAAGACTAAACATTTTCTCCCATTCTCACAAACCACAATCAAAGGGAAAGGAATCAGGAAGTAAGCAATAGGAGAATATAAAGGGGAAAAATGATATTACCAAAAATCTCAGGAGAAAGAAAACTCAATTAAAGACTTCAAGCATAAGCTAATAAACTAAAACAGGCAAGAAAAGAATAACAGAAGTCAATATGGTCTTTGCCATCACCTTCTCATATTCAATATGCCTCTACAAAGCACTCCCACCTCTATCATGAGTGAATTCTTTCTGGAGTGTCTACTTTGTGGAGGGGCCCTCATCTGTTTGCCTTTGTTTCCCTCTTAGACCTGCTTCCTCACTTTCCAATCCTTGAAATCATGCCTCCATAAATGGGTAACTTCATCCAAATATTCAGTCACCCTCTCCCTACTTTTACAGCTCATTTTTTTGTGTATCATCTTTACCCATTAGAATATATGTTCCTAGAAACAGAAACAGTCTTTCCACTTTTTTTGGTTTGTATTTATATTCCCAACTTTTAGCACAGTGCATAACACTTAGTAAGTGCACAGTAATGAAAACTCATTTCCTTCCTCTGGATCAACTGAATGAGTCCAGGCATCTGTGAATAAATACTACAAAACAAAAAATGCTGAATCAATACTTGATGAGGAAGAGGACCCTGTGGATTTTGAAGAGAGCATGGAATCACACAAAGATGTTCCCAAATAATTTCAAAGAGAAGTTAGGTTTATGAAAGCCAGATTTATGGCCTGCAAGCATAAATAATTGATAGAATAGAAAAACTTGAATCTATACATCTCACCAAAGAAACAAAATTCAAATACATGGAAGCAAAAGACAAATTGGAAGAACAGATGTAAAAAACAATAATATTAAAAGAAATCATGATCTCCATAGAAATATAGTGAACTCAAAGAAAGGATGTATAGAGACAGCTTACAGATTATAGGTTTCCCAAAGAACATATTTTTTTAAAAAAATAAACATAGTTAACACAAGAAATAATAAAAGAAAACTGGCCAGAATTTCTGAAGACAGAAAACAAAGTGCCAATTAAAAGAATCTATGGGAACAAAGAAGAGGAATCTATGCTTGCAAACTCTAAGAAACATGGTGGTTAAATTTGACAATTCCAATAACCCATGACAAATTCTACAAGTGACCAGGGATAAAGCTCTTCAAATGTAAATGAAAGGAGGGCCAAACAATGCAAGACTATTCCACAACTACAAAAAACTATAGGAGAGAATGTAACAATATGTTTCAAAGAAAAAAGAAGCTCAAGATGCAACTCAAGATGACATATCCTGAAAACCTGATTCTAACCATTAATGAATAAAAGAAAGAAATCCAATGAGAAGGAGTTGATTGAAGTAATCTTAGAAAGAAATCAACCTGGTCAAATTATTTGCTTTTCAAACACTCTAGACAACATATATACAAAAAAAAAATGTAAAGAAATGTGTATCAGTGGAACAGAGTAGATATACTATGCATGGTAGTAAATTATTATAGTAATCCTGTGTTTGACAAATGTAAAGATTTAAGCTTTTTGGATAAGAATACACTATTTGACAAAAAAAAATTATTGGGGAAACTGGACAGTAGTCTGGCAGAAACCAGGTATAGACCAATAACACAACATTTACCAAGAAAAAGTCAAAATGGATACATGACCTAGATATAAAGGGAGATATCATAAAAAAAACTAGAAGAAAATGGAACATATTACCTATCAGACTTATGGATAGGAGAAGAATTTATGAATAAACAAGAGATAGAGAGTATTGTAAGTTGTGGAATGGATACTTTTGATTACATTAAATTTAAAAGGTTTTGTACAATTAAAACCAATGTAGCCAAGATCAGAAGAAAAGGAGAAAATTGGGGAGTGAGGGGTAATAGACAGTTTCTAAGACAAACATCTTATATCTCAAATAGAGAACTTTGTCAAATTTATAAGAATAGGTAATTCCCCAATTGCTAAATGATCAAAGGATATGAACAGGCAGTTTTTTGATGAAGAAATCAAAACTATATATAGTCACATGAAAAAATGTTCTAAATCATTATTGATTAAAGAAATGAAAATTAAAATAACTTTGAGATGCCATCTCATACCTATCAGAATGGCTAAAAAAGGAAAATGATAAATGTTGAAGAGAATGTGGAAAAATCAAGACATTAATATGCTGTTGGTGGAATTGTGAACTGATTTGACCATTTTGGAGAGCAATCTGGAATTATGCCCAAAGAGTTATAAAACTATGTATGATTTTTAACCCAGCAATATCACTATTAGGTCTGTTTCCCAAGGTAATCATGAAAAAGTAAAAGAACATATATATTCCAAAATATTTGTAACCACTCTCTTTGTAGTGGCAAAGAACTGGAAATTGAAGGGATGCCCATTAATTGGGGAATGACTAAACAAGTATGATTGTGGTGAAATACTATTTTGTTGTAAGAAATGATGAGCTGATTGATTTTAGGAAAACATGGAAAAACTTGCATGAAATAACAAAAAGCAAAGTAAGCAGAATCAAGAGAAAGTTGTATACAGCAACAGCAATATTGTTTGAAGGATAACTGTGAACAACCAAGTTATTCTAAGTACTAAAAATACTCAAATCAACTAGAAAGGACCTATGAAGGAAGTCACTATCTACCTCCAAAGAAAGAACTGATAATTAGAAGTACATATAGTATGGTTTTATATATTTATAAATCTGTGTCACATGTTAACCTTCAGTAGGACAGGGTGGGGAAGAAGAGAGAGAGGGAGACACTTCGGAACTTAAAATGTCACAAAATAATTTTAATTTAATTTTTAAAATGTAAAGAAATACAGTCACCAAGGACAAAAAAAATACTACAGAGTGCTGAAATTTCTTTCTAAAGGTAAAAGTATACAAAGAAACAAAGGTAAAAGGAAAAATTAAATAGAAGAGATAGTGACAAAATAAGCCAGAAACAATGGAATAAATCTTATAACATTCCACCTACAGATGAATAAATGGCTTTTTGTAAAAATAAATTATAGAAATGGAGGGAATTTAAAAGAGGAGAGGTAAGGAAGGTAAAAAGGTTTGTGATGAACCCTAATTAAGTCAAATAAGGGAAAATAACTCAAAAAGAGAGAATTCAGGAGAATGGATGAAAAGACAAAGGGAAGGATTGAATCAGGAAGAAAGAGAGAGTCTTATTTCAATGATAAGAAGGCTACCACTGATAAGCAGTACAGTAGGGTAAGAAAGATATTCTATAAAAGGATGAGGACCTCACTGGGCACAATCTGCCAGGATTTACTGCTTGGAGAAACCATTCATTCTGCCTCAGGAAAAGGAGAATATAAGATCCTGGGGGCAACTGACATCCAAAAGAGTAGGAGGGCAATGGACACAGAGAGGAGATTTTATGACAACTGGGAATGACCATGTAAGGAGCAAAGGTTAATAATGAATTGCATAATCAGGGATATTGGACATTACATTGGACAATACACTCTGTCACATGCAGAAATTGGTATTTAAATAGTGAGGCACAATAAGAAATAGGGAATAGAGGGCAAGACCTACAGGGCAGTAACAGAAACTGTTTAGAAGAGGGAATACAAAATAGATACCACAAAGAATACAGAAACCAAAAATAGACTAAATAAGTATAAGGGCCATGAATCAAAAAATTAGAGTCTAGAATAGACAGCAAAGGGAGATACATAATAAAGAGAATGAGAGGAAGAAGTAATTTATAGAAAAAGTAGCAGAAAATGAATTTTTTTCATAAATAATGAACCCAATAAGTTGAGGGTAAATAAAGGAAGAGACATTTAACAAGACTATTAAACTAAAATAGGGGAATAATTAAATAACAAAATAAAAGGAAGAAAGAAGGAATAAGTTAAGTAAAACTCTAAAACTAGAAAAAGATGTTACAAATGGAAAAGGGAAAAATTCAGGGTGAAGGAAAGAGATTAAGTGGAAATAAGGTTAATTTTTTTCAATTAAAATTTAAAATTAGGCTAAATAAAATTAAGCTAAAATAATAATGAAGAGATAAAGTGCTTGATGAAAGAAGAAAGAAAAAATCTAATTAAAATATTACAGACAAATTGAAGGAAATATAAACCTAACTCTTATGACTTTGCACATGAATGGATTAAACAATCCAATGAAATGAAACAACAGTGACAGATTGGGTAAGAATACAAAACCCCAATGTCTATCATTTACAAGAAATACAATTAAAAAAAATACATACACAGAATAACAATTAGGGACTGGAACAAAATTTACTTTGCATCCTGTGAATCCAAAAAGGTTACCACCAAAATCATACTATTGGAGAAAGCTGAAAGAAATGATCATAATATAAGAAATAAAGAAATGAGGAAACTATATGATGCTGAAAGTAATCATAGACAAAAAAAAATCAATATTAAATATATATGTTCTAATTCCCTTAGTATCTAAATTCAAAAAGGAAAAATTAACTGAACTACAAAAAAGACATGGAGAATAGTATGACTGTGACAAGAGATGTCAATATCTTTTCTCAATTTTGGACAAGTTTAACAGAAAAATATATCAAAAGCAAAAATACAGAATTGAACAAATTGCTGGAAAACCTAAAACTGAAAAAATTGTGGCATCTTCTAAATGGGACT
This sequence comes from Vombatus ursinus, assembly GCF_900497805.2. NCBI lineage: Eukaryota > Metazoa > Chordata > Mammalia > Diprotodontia > Vombatidae > Vombatus > Vombatus ursinus. Next base: position 26,019,320 of record NW_020954608.1, read on the forward strand.
GCTAAAGAATTTATGTGTGTGAGTGTGTGTCAGGGATATACAAATATGTGTGTGTGTGTGAGTATGTGTGTGTGTGTGTGATCTTCATCATTACATGGAACTTTTAGAAAAACTGACCATGTTCTAGGGCACAGAGATATTGTAAACAAATGTAAAAAGGCAGACATATCAAATACATCCTTTATATTTTTAAAATTTTTTTTATTTCAGGCAATTTGGGTTAAGTGACTTGCCCAGGGTCACACAGCTAGTAAGTGTCAAGTGTTTGGTCTGGGGCCAGATTTGATCTCAGGTCCTCCTGACTTCAGGGCCGGTGCTCTATTCACTGTGCCACCTACCTGCCCCAAATACATCTTTTATAGAGCATAAGACAATACAAATAGCATTCAGTTCTGGAAGCACAAACAACAGACACAGTCCCAAAAAGATATTTAAGGAAGAAATTCTAAATAATGAATGATTAGTTAAGGAACAAATGATAGAAATATTTAATATTATTTGAAAATACATATATATATATATGTATATATACATATGTATATGTATATATGTGTATATACATGTGGGTGAAACAACATACCAAAATTTTACCAGTACAGCTAAATCAATCCTCAGAAGAAAAAGAAAACTCATATCCCTACAAAATGTATAAACAAAATAGAAAAATAGGATTGTTGTGCTGAATGTGCTTTTTAAAAATTAGAAACCTAATAAACAAACATAAAAAACATGAAAATGAAACAATAAAAATTAAAGGAAAATTGATAAACTGGAAGTGAAAAATATATAAATGGGAGGAAATTAAAAGCTAATACTTTGAAAATATTCACAAAACTTATAACTTATTTGCCAACCTGATTATAATAGGGAACAGAAAATAAAATCAACAAAATAGAAAATCCACAAGGTAAAGGATAAAAAAATAAGTAAAATTAATTATCAAAACATACTATGTATGCATATTTACATGTTAACAAAACTGACTTCACAAAAAAATAGAGAAATAACTTCAAAAATATAAAATACTCAGAAGACAAAATAGAATTCTTAAACAATACAATCTTAGAAAAAGAAATGAAACTTGCTATATTAAACAAAAAGAAAAAAATTCCTTATAGATTCACATAATTCTGTTAGATTTTGCAGAACAATTAATATCAATACTACAAAAATCATTCTTAAAAATCAAAAAATAAAGCACCCTATCAGACTCCTTTTCTGAGACAAATATTATCCTGGTAACTAAATTAGGAAAACTGTAGACCAATATGATGAATTAATATTGATTCAAAATTTTTAAATAAAATCCTGCCAAATAGATTACAATGATTCATCCAGGAAATCATTTATCACAAACAAGTTGGATTTATACCAACTATGCAAGGATGGTTCAAGATTAAGAAAACAATCAATATAATCATATATAAAAACCAAAATATCCAAAATCACATTATTATCTCAATGAATGAAAAAGGAACTACAAAGAGCTATATCCTATCCAAAGTTTATAGGACTAGATTTGGAATCAGAGGACCAAATCTAGCCCTATAAACATTGGATAAATTATATTAATTAACAATGATCTATTAAGTGATTACTATGTGTTATAGGCCCTATACTAAATGCTGAAGATACAAAGAAAGGCCAAAACACTTCCCCTTCCATCAAGAGCAAATGATTATGTAACAACAATTACAATTAATCCTAGAGATAAGGCATTAGCAAAGGGAGAGGAAGGGGGAGAGACTGACAGAGAGAGAGAGACAGAGGGATAGAGACAGAGAGACAAACAGACAGAGACAGAAAGAGATAAAGACTGAGAAAGATCTCTCACAGAAGGTAGGATTTGAGTGGTCTTGAAAGAAGCAAGAGAAGCCAAGGAGTGGAGATAAGAAAGAATAAAAAAGCCCAGAAATGTGAGATGGAGTGTTACGCATGAGAAACAGCAAGAAGGCCACTGTCACTGGACCTAGAATACACGGAAAGGATTAACATGTAAGAAAACTGTAAAGATGAAAAGTGGACAAGTTCAGAATAAATTTAAATCCTAAATAGATGATTTTATATTTTATTCTGGAAAGAATAAGGAGCCCCTGGAGTTTATTGAGTAGGAAAGTGACACAATCAGAAATCTGCTTTAGTAAAATCACTTTGGCAACTGAGTGAAGGATGGACTAGACTAGAGCCAAAGGAGATTTGAAGGCCAACTAGAAGTCCATTGAGCTAGTCCAGGTGTGAGATGATAAATTCTTCACCAGGCTAGTGGCTGTGTGAGTAAAGAGAAGTGGACATATACAAGAAGATGTTGTGAAGGTAGAAACAGCAAGACCACAACAGATTAAATAGTGGAACAAATATGAGAGGAGTCAAGGATGACATCTAAGTCACAAGCCTGGGTGACTAGAATGATAACAGTCTTTTTCATAATAATAGGTAAGTTGGGAAAAAGGGAAGTTTGGGAGAAAAGGTAATGAGTTATATTTGGGATATAGTGGATTTAAAATGCTTACATGTCATCCAGTTTGAGACTTCAAAGAGGCATTTGGTGTGAAAATGGAACTTAGGAGAGAAATTAGGGTTGAATATATAGAGAACTGGAAAACATCTGCATAGAGATAATAATTAAATGATGTGAGCTAATGGGATCACAAAAGGAGCTAGTATAAAAGGAGAAGATGACAAGACATTATATTGGTGGATATGCAAGGTTTGTGGATGTGACTTGGATAAAAAAAAGCAGCAAAGAAAATAGAGGAGTGGTCTGATAGGTAGGAGGAGGAACAGATCTAATTACCTCCCGTGTGATCTTGGCAAGATACTTAACCTTTCCAAGCCACAGTTTCCTCAATTATAAAATTGATTAGAACTAGCTGACCTCTAAGATCTTCTCGTGTTCTTAGCCCATGATCCAATTATCCCACTGTGTTTCAGCTGTCCTTAGAATATGGTGAAGACATGCAGAAAAACCATTACTTGCATTTGTTGTTGTTGTTGTTGTTGAGTCATTTCTGTCATATCTGACTTTCTATGACCCCATTTGGGGTTTTCTTGGCAGAGATACTGGAGTGGTTTGCCATTTCATTCTCTAGCTCATTTTACAGATGAGGAACTGAAACACAGTTAAGTGATTTGCCCAGGGTCACTCGCACAGCAGAATAAAGGACAAATAATGACAGCAGTCTCAGGCCAGATTTGAACTCAAGTCTTCCTGACTCCAGGGCCAGTGAGAATTGAGATTGAGAATTTTTTTTAGTTTATCAAGGTATTGTGAAAATTATATCTACTGTCTGAGTCATCAATAATATCAACAGCACACTAATATAAAGTTTTTTAATAGTTTCCTCACAGT
>NW_020954608.1:26022678-26038500 GCF_900497805.2 Vombatus ursinus
GGTGAAAGTGACTTTCTAAGGTAAGATCAGCATTTCCATCTTGTGGCCATCAGATTGGCCAAGATGACCAAAAAAAAGGAAATTGGCAATTGCTGGAAGGTCTGTAAGAGAATATATACACTAATACATTTTTGATGGAGCGATAAATTTGTTCAAGTATTCTGGAAAGCAATTTGGAAATATACTTAGACACTAAACTATGCATATCCTCTGATCAAGGAATACTAAACATACTCCCAAAGAGATTAAAGACAAAGAGAAAGGACTCATGTATACAAACTTATTTATAGCAGCAATTTTTGTTACAGCAAAGAACTAGAAACAAAATAGGTACTGATCAACTGGGGAATTATATATGAAGATACTAGAATATTATGATGCCATAAAAAGTAATGGCTTCCGAGACATCTGAAAAGGCTTCTATGAACTCATAGAGAGTGAAATAGAAATAAAAGCACAACGTATACAAAGACTACAATAATATAAAGTAAATAATATACAATAATTAATATACAGTAATAGAAAGTAAAACAACTTTGAAAGGCTTAAGAACTATGTTCAATAGAATCATCCAACATGACCTAAGAGAACTTCTGATGGAGAACCATATTTCTTCTCATATTTTGGCAGAGTTAATAGATAAGAAATATAGGATGAAATGTACATTTTCATACACATTCAGTGGGTCAATTTGTTTTGTTTGAATATATGCAGGGCATTCCAAAAGTCTTAGTGCACTCCACATGATTAATTATTTTTCTACTCTAATATTTAAACTGGGGTTTGTGAACTTGTTTCTTAAAATATTTTTATAACTATTTTGATATGATTTGTTTCCATTGTAATCCATTTTATTTTATTTTATTCATTTAAAAACATTTTTCTGAGAAGGGAACCATAGGCTTCACCAAAATACCAAAGAGATGCAAGACACACACAAAAAAATATAAGAACCCCTTATCTAGTTCTTTTAATATTTTTGGGATACTAGTCCATCAGCAACTCACAGTACATAATTAAATCCATCTGCCTTTATGAAAATACATGAACTTAATAATGTCCTCCTACTTTTCACTCAGTTATCCTTGGGGAGCCATCCCCAGTTTTCCTGATCTATATCTTTCCACTGGACCCAGATGGTTCCAGAGGAGAAAGTAAGACTGGTGGCTTTGCACAGCCCTCCCTCATTTAAATCTATTTCACTTGCAGGTCATGGCATCACCTTCATGTTGTCATGGGCCTCTTCAAGAACAAAGGACAAACAACAACAACAACAGTTATCCTTGGCAATATGCTATAGTCTGTTTACATCACACATCTATCTATTGAATTCTGGATCAACTGCAACATCAGTTCATCTGAGATCATGGCATTTTCCATTCACAAGCATATAGCATCAATGGGAGAGTGTCTATTTCCAAGAATATAATGTGCAATTGGACGGATAGTTCATAGTTATTTATGTCTAGAATAGTCCCTTGAATGGACAGTAAGTCAGAAGCAAAATTAAACAGGAGGAGAATGGGCTGCACTATCTTTGGGAAATCATCATCATCATCATCATTATCATTTTCATCATGGCTGGACCTATGATTTTATGAATATGGTGAACTCTTGGTGTGGAAACTCCCTCTAGCAGTGCATACTGGATCTATAACTTATAGATGTTAAGTGACTTATTTATGACTCACACTTAAAGCATATATCAGAGGCAGGACTTAAACCCAGCTCTTCCTACTGAGGCCAGATTTCTACCCACTATGCCACATTGTCTCTTTGGGACATTTGAAAGACCTTAATGAACCTACACTTCTCCCTGAAACAAAGATCAGTCTTTTTAATGTTAATATTCTTTCAGTGTTACCATATGGTTGTGAGTCATCAAATACCACAATTATAAAATAATTAAAGTTGATTGTCACCCAAAGAACAATGGAACATAAGTAAGCTGTAACATATTACCAATGAATAATTACATAGAAGTTACATAAAGGATAGAAGTAAATGTTCTGAAAGGGGATGGACTAGCAATTTACCAAAAGTAAAGGGGTAAAACTAGAATATCCACATAGGGAACTCCTTGTGAAGGACATCCTCTGACAATGTGGGTCAACATCTGTTCTGCATCTTAGAGGAGAGTTGTCTGGAGCATTAAGAGGTTAAATGACTTGCCCAGGGACATATAACCAACATATGTCAGAGACAGAATCTTTTTTAAATTTTTTTTATATTTTTAATATGTGTTTTTAAAGCTTTGGGTTCCAAATTTTCTCCCTTCCTCCCTGCCCACCCACCCTCATTGAAATTGCAAGCATCTCGATACAGGTTATAGATGTGTAGTCATACAAAACACTTCCATAGTAGTCCTGTTGTGAAAAACTAAGTATATTTCCCTTCATCCTATCCCACCCCACATTTATTCTACTCTCTCTTTTGACCATGTCCCTCCTCAGAAGTGTTTGATTCTGATTATCCCCTCCCCCAATCTGCCCTCCTCTCTATCAACCCACTGCTCCCTTGTTCCCTTCCCCCCCTTATTTTCCTGTAGGGTAAGATAGATTTCCATACTCCATTGTGTGTGCTATTCCCTCCTTAAGCCAAATTCTATGAGAATGAGAGTCACTCATTCCCTCTCACCTTCCCCCATTTGCCCTCTACTGTAAAAGTCTTTTTTGTCTGTTTCGTGTGAGATATTTTACCTCATTCTACTTCTCCCTTTCTCCTTTTCCCAGTATAATCCTCCCTCACCCCTTAATTTTATTTTCCAGATATCACTCCTTCATCTTCAACTCACCCTATGTCCTGTATCTGTACATACATATAATTTTTTTTCCCTCCCACTACCCTAATACTGACAAAGGACTCATGAGTTACAAATATCATCTTTCCATGGAGGAATGTAAACAGTTCAACCTTAAGAAGTCTCTTATGATTTCTCTTTCCTGTTTTCCTCTTCCATATTTCACTTGAGTCTTGTATTTGAAGGTCAAATTTTATATTCAGCTCTGGTCTTTTCCACAGGAATGCTTGAAAGTCCCCTATTTCATTGAATGACCATTTTTTACCCTGAAGGATTATACTCAGTTTTGCTGGGTAGGTGATTCTAGGTTGTAGTCCTAACTCCTTTGCCCTCCAGAATATCATACTCCATGCCCTCTGGACCCTTAATGTAGAAGCTGCTAAATATTGTGTTATTCTGATTTTGTTTCCACAGTACTTTAATTGTTTCCTTCTGGCTGCTTGCAATATCATCTCCTTGACCTGGGAACTCTGGAATTTGGCTACAACATCCCTAGGAGCTTTCTTTGGGGATCTCTTTCAGGAGGTGATTGGTGGATTCTTTCAATTTCTATTTTACCCTCTGGTTCTAAAATATCAGGGCAGTTTTCCTTAGTAATTTCTTGAAAGATGATGTCTAGGCTCTTTTTTTGATCATGGCTTTCAGATAGTCCAATAATTTTTAAATTCTCTCTCCTGGATCTATTTTCCAGGTCAGCTGTTTTTCCAATGAGATATTTCACATTCTCTTCTGTTTTTTCATTCCTTTGGATTAGTGTTACAGTGCCTTGATTTCTCAAATTGTCCCTAGTTTCCAATTGCCCCATTCCAGTTTTTAAGGAAGTATTTTCTTCAGTAAGCTTTTGGACTTCCTTTTCCATTTGGCCAATTTTGCTTTTTAGGGCATTCTTCTCCTCATTAGCTTTTTGGACCTCTTTTGCCATTTGGGTTAGGCTATTTTTTAAGGTGTTATTTTCTTCAGTATTTTTTTCGGTCTCCTTTAGCATCACTCTCAGTTTTTCTTCTACTTCTCTTACTTGCTTCTCGATATCCTTTTTGAGCTCTTCCATGGCCTGGGACCAATTCATATTTTTCTTGGAGGCTTTGGATGTAGGATCTTTGGCTTCCTTGTCTTCTTCTGGTTGTATGTTTTGATCTTCTTTGTCACCAAAGTAAGATAATATAGTCTGACTCTTTTTGTGCTGCTTGCTCATGATCTCAGCCAATTACCTGAGTTATAAACTCTTTCTTAAGGTAGGAGTCTGTTTCCAGTGTGGAGAATGTACTGCCCCAAGCTTTAGGGGTTTTGTGCAGCTGTTTTCAGAGATACTTATAGGGACCTGCAAATTTTCAGTTCTTCCAAGGTGCTATGATCAAGGGTGAGGTGTTTACTCCTTTCCTGGCCTGTGCTCTGGTCTATGAGCACTCTTTTCTGTCTTGGAACTGTGAGGAGGGTTTCCTCTCCACAGCCACTACAAGCTCCTCCACGCCAGCACTTCTCCTCACCCCAGGACCACCACTTAGAACTGTGACCCAGATCCAATCACAGACAAAGCAAGATAATCCTGCACCAGCAGAGAGATCCCTGCAATCCCCCTCTGATCAGCCACTTGATACCCCCACAGTCTGTGGGCCAGAAGCTCAGGAAGCTGCAGCTACCCCAAGGAATGGGGCTGGGATCCTGCGCTCCTCTCTCACCACTGCAGTCACCGACTTTTCCCACTGACCTTCTCAGTGGTCTTTGGCATTCGTGGGTTGAGAAGTCTGGAAACTGCCACAGTTGCCTGTCATTCAGTCCTATGAGGCCTGCTCCAGGGTCTCTGTGGCCTGCATGCCCACACCGAACTGCGCTCCTCTCTCAGCCCAGCACGATATACCTTTCCGATCAACCATCCAGGCTGTCTTTGGCTGGAAATTTGTTTCACTCTGTCTTTTTCTGGGTTCTGCTGCTTTAGAATTTGTTTAGAGTCATTTTCATAGGTATTTGCAGGGGTTTGGGGAAGAGCTCAAGCAAGTCACTGCTTTTACTCGGCCATCTTGGTTCTACCCCCCTGCCCAGAGACAGAATCTTAATCTATGTCTTTCCGACTCAAGCCAGCTACCTACCATGCCACCTTTCTCTCCAACGTTAACATTTCATATTCAATGACTAGGTTAGAACCCAAGTACACTGTTCTTAGTTCAGTGTCCTTTCCGTTATGTTATACTACCTCCCCATGAGGTACAAATTTCACAACTATTCTTACCAGGCCAACTGATAGCCCATATCTGTTTTGCTGGTGCCTTGTTTTGCTCACTGAACCTTTGAAGTCACAGTGGGAACAAAGATTAGAAAAGATGATTATACAAACACATGTTGTGGGAGACTGTCCTTGAAGATAGATATCCTGGCAATCTTATTTACTGATTGTACATAAAAAATCATAAAGAGCAGTGTATTATCAATGCCGTGTGTCATACTGGCAACATGGTGAGCAACACTACAAGGTATATACATAAAAATTGCATACAGTTTTTTGATTTTATCTTTTAAAGATGTCCAGAAGAAAAATGAAAACAATTTGTTTTATCAGATGCACCAATGGAGCTCTTCTCAGCTCAACCAAGCAAAAGATCAATATCTCTTGCTATTTCTTCAGGAATTAAAACCACAAAATGTAGCTACTTAGTGCAATCCAGAGGCCTGAGTGTTATAGGGTCCATTTGTCAGAGATTGAGCTTATGTGTACTTCTCTACTTGATGCAGTTCATTTATACAGGATATTTCTTTCTGGAAAAGTGTCTGCATAAAGAAGGTGGAGGTAGCATGAGGAGAAACTTGAATTAGTCAAGAATTCCACCCAAGAACAGTGACATGACATGTTTCAAATTGTTTTTTGGTGTGATCTTTTTTCATAGGCCTCAGATTATTTTACGTTTGCCCTATCCAAAGGATAATTCTGAATAAATCATTGGATCAGAGGATTTAAAACTATAAGGCAGTGGTCTCCAAATTTTTTTTATCATAATCCCTTTCATTAAAAAAGTTTGAGCACACTCCAATATATGTATATATGTTTTTTGTGTATAAATTGTTGCTGTTGTTGTTGTTGTGGTTTGTCAAAGAGGACCAATGATTTCATGAGGGTGATATCTTAACTTGCACACAAATTGGATTTAAGTGAAGCTGAGTTGCACAAAATTGACAGCCTCACTCTCTCTTCCAGAGTTATCAAAGTCCAGTGGCAAGACAAAAGTCAGGATGACTGGCAATGACCCAAGATGCTACTGATGCAGATCTACTGATAACCTTGGTGTCCTCTATGCCTGACCAAGCTCCAAATACTCAACAGTGCCTGCTTCAGCCATCTTCGTGGCCTTGGAAAAAATTGTTCTCATCCTCCCATTCCACTGGGGGAAGCTTCACATGCTTGGGGTAGATATTTCCCCTAATTCACTAATGGGTTTGAGGCCTGTTGGTTACCCTCAACTTGGTTTAGCCTGTCTGGCAAAACAAGTTTACTGGGGTGTGGCTGTTGCACATGTTACAGTTTCTTAGAGTCACAGATGTGAGTTGGGTGACAGGTGGACACCAAAGGTGGATGAGCAGCCCTGAAAAGGGTTCAAAATCCCCTCACACCAGAGGTACTAGTCCTCGCTGAAGACCCTATATACCCTGAATATAAATTATATACCTATAGTATATGCTAGGGCAGCTAGGTGTTGTAATGGAAGGAGCACTGGGCTTAGAATCAAGGAGACTCATCTTCATGAGTTCAAATCCAGCCTTTGACATTTACTAGCTGTGTGACCCTGGGCTAGTCATTTAACCCTATTTGCCCCAGTTCCTCATCTGTGAAAAGGGCTGGAGAAGGAAATGGGAAATGATTCTCGTATCTTTGCCAAGAAAACCCCAAAATGGAGATACAAAAAGTTGAACACAACTGAAATGACTGAACAACAAAAGCATATGCTAATGATTGTGCAAAAAATAGAAATTTAAGAGGATGAAACAAACATAAAATAATATTTGCTGCTAAAGTCAATAAGAAGCCATAAGAGTTTAATGAGTTGGTGAGTAATATGGTCATACTTGTGCCTCAGAAAACTAATTTGGCACCTGGGTAAAGGATATATTGACTGAAAAAAAGAGATTTGAGCCTGAATAACCTATCTGGAGGTTCTTATAGTATGGCCCAGGCAAGAGGTGATGAAGGATTGAATAAAGGTAAAGGGTGTATGAGTAGAAAAGATGGAAGAGATGTCAAATATTTTCAAGGTGGAAACAATAAGATTTGACCAATGTTTGGTTACACAGGCTGAGGAACAGTGAGAAATGAAACTGGTTGATGGAAAGGATGGTGGTACCTTCAAAGTTAAAGGAAAGTTTGTAAAATAAATAGATTTGGGGGAAATAAAATATACTGATATATGTGATGCAAACTGTAACACATTCATGCCTACTCATCGTATGCAATTTCCTCTGCCCCACTCAAAACAAAAAGGGGAAATGGTTGGGCTCTTACTCTAGGTCACTGCCCTGGAACATGCCTGCCACAGCCAGAGGTGATATGGTAAGGGAAATAATTATGCTGGGGCTGTGGCCTTTTTCCAGCAGTATCTGCTGCTGTTAGGTTATAACTTTCCTAAAGGGCCAATTCTTAGTTTGGAAAAAGGAGGTTAAAAGCTATCATGGTGGGGGAATGAGGAGGAATAATGAAGGGATATTGGGGGATAAGTGATAGGTGTGTTTTGCTGAAGACAAGCCCCATGATTAGAAGTTTTGAGGAGTATGGGACTGTACACAACTTGCCCACTGATCATTTGAACACATAATTCTTAAGGTTGGGCCATGCACCCCATATTGGAGGTCATTGCTTTTAAAGACCATAGAGATTGTCCAGTCCAACTTCTGCATTTTACAGATAAATAAAATTACTCAAGAAAAGTCAAATGATTTGCCCAAGATCATATATGTGGCAATGATCAGACATGAAATTTGAATGTAGGTTCTTTGATACCGAATCCAATGCTCTTTCCACTACACACACAGTCTCACACAGATAGAAAGATAGATAGGTGTTGATATAGATAACTGATATTACTTTTAAACATGTTTTTGCTGTCACAAAGTCCAATATCACACTGATTATTGCATCTTTAGCTTGTTTGCTATTTCAGGAATTGGTATTCTAAATATAGAGTTTAGCACAGCTTTTGAAAATACTTAGGGATAAACATGATTTTTTTCCTAGAATGAAGTAAAACGGATGCGGCCTCTTATTATCAAAGGATCAATAATGCTGTGCTCACCATTTCCTTCCTTGTCCAAATAGCTAGACCATTGACTCATCTCACTGAGTCCTTGGCCTCCTAATGGACCACTTATGGTCCTCTGGGATCTAGTCTGCTAGTTGGACAGTTCACCTTTTGTCTATCATTCTAGTACATAATCTACCCTGCATTTTTTTTCACATAGCAGACTGCTTCTCAATGATAACTTTCTGCAGGAGTGTCTCCCTTTCCCTTCCCATCTGAAATTTGGAATAGATAGGTCTACAGTTAATCTGTTGTATAATAGAGCATAATTAAGCATTATTTCTAAAGTATATTAAGATTCTGGGATAAAGACATGGTAAAATTATATTTTTTAAGTTGCACAAGCTTTCAGCAAATGTCAATCTTCATCATTTTAGTCCTCCCAGGTCCTGAGCATTTCATTGGTATTCAAAAATTACCCTTTTTTTCCCTCTCTTGTGCAGTTTTATTAATTATGTAAGATGTCAACATGTAGAATTCCCTCCAGATACTCTACATGTCATTAATCTCACAAGATTTCATGCCCAGTAGAAAAGTGCCCAAGGAGAAACTATCATTGTGGGCACATTTTTTTTTTGGTCAGCTGTCTAGAATAATGACTTATATTAAAGAATTGTCATCCCAATGCATCAGTCAAAATTAACAGGAAAATTAACAAAAAGAGAAGTTAACACAACCTCATATTTATTGGATAACTATTCATTGCCTCATTAATACTATGTAAAAACAGCCACATTTGGTAAACATAATACAATCATAGAGGTATAAGGGAACCTCTCATTCAACTTCCTCTATAAAGCAGAAATTCTTTCTCTTGCGTCTGTGAAAGTTAGTGCTCTAGCTTCAGTTCAAAGACACTATGGCACAGTGGAAAGTAACTTGTACCTATTCCTTCCTTTAACACAAATTTAATCTCTCTTCCACATGACATCCTTTCAAATAACTGAAAATAGCTATGATGTGTCCCTAAATATTCTCTCCTGTAAGCTAAATATCTGCAGTTGTTTTATCCAATCTTTATATGGAATTGTCTCTAATCTCACCACCATCTTAATCATCATCTTCTGATTCTAGCTTATCACTGTCCTCATAAAGTGTAGTTTGGAGAATTGAATACAATACTCTGTAGGTGATCTGACCAGAGCAGGGTGTTAACTACTATCTTTTTACTCCTAAGAACAACACCTCTTTTAATGCAGTCTGTGGTTATGTTAGCCTTTTTTTGGTTGTCATATCATAGCGTTGACATACTAAGCTTGAAAACCTAAAGGCCATTTTTAGCTGGAATTGTTGTCCAGCTATACTCCCTCCATCTTGTAATGGTAAAGTTGATTTTTGAACCAAATGTAGGACTTTACATTTGTTGATATTAAATTTTGTCTTGTCCAATTTACCACATCATCTGAGCCTGTGAAGGTTTTTTTGTTTCCTAATAGTCCTTCAACTTTTAAAAACACGTCATCTATGTCTTTATCCAATCCTTCAAATAAATATTAAACAGCAGAACTTGGAGGCACTCTGTCAGATAACTATCTCCAAGTTGACACTAACTCATTAATTATTGCTCTTTGTGTCTATTCATTCAACTAGTTCTGAATCCAAACAGTGGCGTGGTCATTAAAATATATTTCTCATGAACTATCTTGTGATTTCATTCTAGTCTTCCTCACAAGGAGATAGGAAAAGGATTTGTTAGATACTTTGCAAAAACCCACCTTCTTTCACTTAAAAAAAATCAGAACATTTGATATCTAGCACAATCTCCTCAATTTACAAATAGGGGACCAGAGGTCCAGAAGGATGAAAAAAATTGTTGAGTTAATACAAGTAGCATATAACAGAGCAAGTATTTAAAATCATCAATTTAAAGAGAAGGTTTCTAGGAGGAAGGGACGTCTTATATTCCTAATACAGTACTGTGCTCTTTTTTATGCCTTTATCATCTAGATATTTAATCAATCAAACAATAAGAATGTATTGAATTCATACTATGTGACATGCATCATGTCAGGCACTGAGAATACAAAGACAAAATTAAATATTTTCTGCCCTCATGGAGCTTACATTCTAATGAAACAGGAGAGAAAATATGACATTTGAAGAAAATTAGACATTATAAGAGACAGGGGTGAGAAAGATACACATTGCAGTCATGGAAGATAGTCTGTACAAAGGCATGGAGACAAAGTAGAATATCAAATCAAGTCAACAAGCATTTATTTATTAAGTGCCTACTATGTGCCAGGTACTGTGTGTGCTAAGGGCTAAGGGGAAATGTTCATTATATGCAAGGCACTACTGAAGATGTATTCATTATCCTTGGGAATCTCTCTTTAGAACTCCAGTTCTACATCAACTACCGGCTACTGGCTACTGGCTATTGGATATGTCAAACTGTCTGTATCACATAAGCATCCAAAACTCACTATGTCCAAAAGTGAACTCTTTATTCTTTCCCCAAAACTTACCACTTTTCTGAGATTTCCAATACTCCCTCTACTCACACAAGCCTTTGTAAACTTTGTGGAATCCTCAACTCCTCCCACCCACTCTCACTCACCCCATGTGTCTAAATCTTATTGTTTCTACCTCTACAACATTCCTAGAATTCATCCTCTTCTCTACAGTTACACACTCAGAACCTGTTCACCTCTTTTTAAAAAAAAGTATTTTCTTTTTAATTTATGGAATAAAACAAACATTTCCATAACATAACATAATAAAAAGATGATTGCACATGAAACTGCAAATCTCTTATGTACAACTTGCTATTCCTTTCAAATACATAATGAAGTTATCATGTAACTTTTTTTCTTTATTTTCTTCCTTCCCCTCCCTGACCTAGAGATGGCTACCATTAGACACAATTATATTTACATATCTAAAATCACTCTATGCATACTTCTATTTATCAATTCTTTCTCTGGATGCAGATAGCATCTTCCTTCATAAGTCCTTTGTAGCTAATTTGGGTATTTATAATAGTCAGAATGACTTATTGATTCAAAGTTCTTAAAAAAATATTGTTGTCACTGTATACAACATTCTCTTGGTTCTGCTCATTTCTCTTTTCATTATTTCATGCAAGTCTAACCATGGTTTTTCTAAGATCATCAAGCTCAATTACAATAGCAGCCTCATTGGTCCCTTTATCTCAGTTCTCTCTCTTCTGACAGATCCTGCCCATACAGCTGCCAAACTGATTTTTTTTAAAGCACAGCTCTGACTTATCATGTCATCTCCCCACTCAATGAGCTCAAGTGACTGCCTTTTAGCTCCATGATCAAATATAAACCCCTCTGTTGGGCTTGTAAACCACTTTACAACTTGGCCCCAAATCTAACTCCCTAGTATATTGTGTACTACATTTCTCTTGACACCTTGTGATATTTGACCTAAGTTTTCAAGAAAGAGAAGAATTATGAAAGGTGGAGAAAATGGGGAGGGTGAATAATTTAAGTGTAGAGGGAAGGAATTCAGACAACAGCTAGCACTCAATTTTTACACAGCTCATGATGGAGGTTAATATGAAATATAAGTCTGAATAGGAAGGTGGGACCTATATTCTGAAGTTACTTTAATGCTAGTCCAAGAAGTTTGTGTTTATGCTTTGGCAATGAGAAGATATCAAGAGTTTGGGAGCTGAGAAGTGATATGACTTGACTTGTGCCTTGAGAAGGTTGTTTAGGCAGTGGTGTAGAGTGGCAAACACATGACCTGCGTGCAGCCAGTAGTATTCTGGAGCAAGGCCTGGATCAGATTAAAATGTAATTGGGAAATATTTAACAAAATAAATGAAAGTACAATAGAACATAGATAATGTTCATATGTGGTTTTTAAGCCAATATACATTTGGCAGGGATCCTTATATATGTTTTAGTGGCCCTATTTCTATTTGAGTTTGGTGCCACTGATGTAGATTGTTAAGGAAGGAGACTGGAAGCAGGAAGGCCAATTCCTAGTTGGCTGTCAGCTGATTAAGAGAATGATATCAGCAGACTGAACTAGGGCAGGCGCTGTGTGAGTGAAGAGAAAGGAAGAGATAGAGAGAGGTAGAAACAGAACCAATAATATTTGGCTGAGGTCAAGAATGGATGAGGTTGTGAACCCAGGTGGTACCTAGGTTTCCTAGGTGATACAATAGAAACAGAGTTTAGAGAAGGGATTAGTCTGGAAGGAAAGAGGTATTTGGACATATTGACTGTGAGATGCTTCATTGAAGGACCTCCAGAAGGAGATATATGGCAGATACTTGATAATACATGGCTAGAGTTCAAGAAAGTGGGACTAGAGCTTACCACATAGATTTGGAAGTTGTCTATTTAGAGATCGTAGTTGCATTCTTGGGAAATGATAAAATCTCCAACTGAGAGTATAGAAAGAGAAGAAGGAACAGGACAGAGCCCTATAGGAGATGAGTGATAATGACAAGCAAGGAACACTAAGAATGAATTGTAAGATACCTAGGAGGAAAATCAGTTGAGAATAGTGTCACCATAGCTAAGAGAGAAAAGAAGGCATAGAAAGAAGTGGCAGTAGTATCAAAAGCTACAGAAAGATCGAAAAATATGAAGACAAAGAAAAGGCAGTTATGAGACTGTTAGTAACCTTGGAGAAAGCAGGCTCAATTGAGTGGTAGGGTCAGAAATCAAACTACAAGGGATGAAGAAGTGAGTGGGAAATGAGAAAGTGTCATCAGTGATAGCAAACAGTTTTTTCTAGGAGTTTGGTAGTGAAAGAGAGGAGACATGCAATGATGTCTCTATTTCCTCTTCCTTTCTCAGCCATGGATTATATTCCCACCTACCTAAAAATTAAAGTAAATAAATATCCCTAGTGGGGGACTTACTAAATATCCTTGTATTACCTCTAAATACATACATATATATGTGTGTGTATATATATGTGTGTGTGTGTGTGTGTGTGTATATATATATATATATATATATATATAATATGCCCATGCTGATGTGGCTATTTTCTTATTTGTAAAATAGAAATAATCTGTTTTACCTATCTCACAAAGTAATCATTATTAACATTATTAGCATTCAACACTTTAAATATTATTTCAAAATGTTGAACAAATTTCAGATATTCTCCCTTAGCTCCTATAAGCTCTTCATTACTTCCAACCACTGTCTACATCCTTTCAATTCCTGTGAAAACACTCCTACACTTTCAAATACACTCCTGTCAATGGCAGTGGTATACTCTCTCCCTTCCCAATTCTCCTCAGGCTTTCTCCTCACTTGTACAAGGCCAAGCCCAAATTTCTAGGTCATTCTTATTTATACTTGCATGACTTTGTTTCTGAAGAGTTGAGAATGAGGGCTAGGGTGAAAACTAGAAACCAAGCAGGATGTGTGGGATCATAATTGAAATCTTTTTTTTCTCCCTTCTTCTCAGTCCCTAGATGTAATTTCTTTGTTTTTGTGAATTATGGGGAAAGAATACTCTTGGAAATAGCCCACAGTGAACCTTTCTTCCCATATTCCCAAATTCTTTGAATTTGGGTCTCCATGGCCTGAATAGCTTAATGTATCAGAAAAAGACCTGGTTTTAAGTTGTGATGTATTATATGTGCATGTAAGTCTGTATATGTATATGTATATATTTATATAGGCACACAAACACATATACATATATATACATATATATATATTTTTTTTTTAACTACCATGTTAAGAACTATGGACTAGGCTTGTGATTTCGTTGATATAGGAACTTCCTAGATGAGGGAATACCTTCCACATTGTCCAAAACTAATTGAGCTTGCAAGTCACCTACCTTGTATAGATTCTCTAAAACTGGGACTGTCTTATCCAAAATAAAATATCAAATGAGTTAACATATGTAAAACACTTTGCAAACCTTAAACCATGATACAAATACTAGCTATTATTATATCTGATCACTTTACCTACATCTTCACCCACACATGTGGAAGGCAATATGGTAGAGTGAATAGAATTCTGTATATAGTATCAGAAACCTGTGTTCAGATCTCAGTTTTGATAACCAGAGTCTGTATGATCCCAAGGTAAGTCATTCAACCTCTCTAGGCCTTCTTTTGATCAACTGTAAAAATTGCTATATGACCTCTAAAGTCCCTTCCAGCTTTTAACCAATGAACCTATGAAGATAGAAGAGACCAGGAAGCAACAATAAATGGAGCATGCAGCAAAATAATACCAATATTACTGACAAGCATAGGCAGCACAGACTTGCACCTCCACTAAAGTACTAATTTGATGCTTCATCCTGGTATGCATGTTGGACCTTGGCTCACAATCTCTATACCAATGGATTATAAGTATTGGCAGGGTTTGCAACTCCAGAGTTGGAAGGAAACTCAGAGACCACCTACTGCAATTACTATTTGATCCAAGTGTGATTGCTTCTGCATTGTGTCCCAAAATTACTCTTCAAGCCTTAGTTCAAAGACCTCCAAAAAGAAAGAACCCACCATCTTCTCAGCCCATTCCACTTTTGGATAGCTTTGATTTTGCATGGTCTAAATTTTCCTCTTTGCAACTACAACCCATTGATCCCAGTTCTGCCCTCTCAAGCCAAGTAGCAGAAGTTTGGATAAAGGATTCATGTCTACATGATTCCCTTTCAGATGCTTGAAAATAGTTATGCTATCCAAACCTAAGTTATCTCCCCAGTTTCTTTAAATGACCATCAGATGAAGTGATCTCAAACCTTTTCATCATCCTTGTCACCACTGAGCATCCATCAGTCCTTGTAAACAGGGGCATTCTGGGAAACATTTAATAAGTGAGCCCCTGGAAAAAATAAATGTTGGCATGACACAATTTTCAGTCTAATCTCCACTATTTCTTATTTTTGAGTTTGGTAATTTTTTTTAAATGTTTTTTTGTTTTCAACATTTACTTCCACAAGATTTTGAGTTCCAAATTTTCACCCCATCTCACCCCTACCCCCACCCCAAGATGGCATACATTCTGAATACCCCTTTCCCTAGTCTGCCTTCCCTTTTATCTCTCCCCCCATTTCTCTTATCCCCTTCCCTTTCAATTTTCTTGTAGGGCAGGATGGATTTCTGTACTCCATTTCCTGTATTTCTTATTTCCCAGTTGCATGTGAAAACATTTTTTTAAACAGGTGTTTTTAAAACTTTGGGTTCCAAATTTTCTCCCTTCCTCCCTCCCCACCCACCCTCATTGATAAGGCAAGCAACTAAATATAGGTTATATATGTGCAGTTATGTAAAACACTGCCATAGTAGACATGCTGTGAAAAACTAACTCTATTTCCCTTAATCCTATCCCACCCCCCCATTTATTCTATTCTTTCTTTTGACTCTGACCTTCCTCAGAAGTACTTGCTTCTGATTATCCCCCTTCCCAATCTGCCCTCTTCTCTATCATCCCCCTACTCTCTTGTCCCCTTCCCCCCATTTTCCTATAGGATAAGACAGATTTCCATACCTAATTGAGTGTGTATGTTATTCCCTTCTTGAGTCAAATTCTATGAAAATAAGATTCACTCATTCACTGTCACTTTCCCCCATTTCCCCTCCACTGTAAGAGCCTTTCCTTTTCTGTTTTTTTTGTGAGATAATTTACCCTGTTCTACCTCTCCCTTTCTCCTTCTCCTAGTATAATCCTCTCTCACCCCTTAATTTTATTCTCCAGATATGACCCCTTCATCTTCAACTCACTGTGTGCCCTCTATCTATCTATCTATCTATCTATCTATCTATCTATCTATCTATCT
>NW_020954608.1:26038510-26089779 GCF_900497805.2 Vombatus ursinus
TCTATCTATCTATCTATCTATCTATCTATCTATCTATCTATCTATCTATCTGTCTATCTTTATCTATATATATGTACATATAATTTTTCCCCTCCAACTGCCCTAATATGGACAAAGGTCTCATGAGTTACAAATATCATCTTTCCATACAGGAATGTAAACAGTTCAACCATAATAAGTCTCTTATGATTTTCTCTTTCCTGTTTACCTCTTCATGTTCCACTTGAGTCTTGTATTTGAAAATCAAATTTTCTATTCAGCTCTGGTCTTTTCATCAAGAATGCCTGAAAGTCCTCTATTTCACTGAATGACCATTTCTTCCCCTGCAGGATTATACTCAGTTTTGCTGGGTACATGATTCTTGGTTGTAATCCTATCTCCTTTGCCATCTGGAATATCATATTCCATGCCCTGTGATCCCTTAATGTAGAAGCAGCTAAATTTTGTGTTATCCTGATTGCGTTTCCACAATACTTGAATTGTTTCTTTCTGGATGCTTGTAATATTTTCTCCTTGACCTGGGAACTCCAGAATTTGGCTACAATATTCCTAGGAGTTTTCTTTTGGGGATCTCTTTCAGGCAGTGATTGGTGGATTCTTTCAATTTCTATTTTGCCTTCTGGTTCTAAAATATCAGGGCAGTTTTCCTGGATGATTTTGTGAAAGATGATGTCTAGGCTCTTTTTTTGATCATGGCTTTTTAAATTCTCTCTCCTGGATCTCTTTTCCAGGTCAGTTGTTTTTCCAATGAGATATTTCACATTGTTTTCTAATTTTTCATTCTTTTGGATTTGTTTTGTAGTGTCTTCATTTCTCATAAAATCACTAGCTTCCAATTGCTCTATTCTAATTTTTAAATAAGTATTTTCTTCAGTAATCTTTTGGACTTCCTTTTCCATTTGGCCAATTTTGTTTTTTAGGGCATTCTTCTCCTCATTAGCTTTTTGGACCTCTTTTTCCATTTGGGTTAGGCTATTTTTTAAGGTGTTATTCTCTTCAGTATTTTTTTGGGTCTCCTTTAGCAAGCTGTTGACTTCTTTTTCATGATTTTCTTGCAAAACTCTCAGTTTTTCCTCTACTTCTCTTACTTGCTTCTCAAAATCCCTTTTAATCTCTTCCAAGGCCTGGGACTGATTCATATTCTTCTTGGAAGCTTTGGATGTAGGAGCTTTGGCTTCGTGGTCTTTTTCTGGTTGTATGTTTTGATCTTCTTTGTCACCAAAGTAAGATAATATAGTCTGACTCATTTTTTACTGCTTACTCATGATCCTGGCCAATTACTTGAGTTTTAAACTCTTTGTTAAGGTAAAAGTCTGCTTCCAATGTGGAGAATGTACTGTCCCAAGCTTTGGGGGTTTGTACAGCTGTGTTCACAGATACTTCTAGGATCTGAAAATTTTCAGTTCTTCCAAGATGCTATAATAAGGGGCGAAGTGTTTTCTTTCCACAACCACAAGAAGCTTCACCACATCAACATTCCTCCTCACCCCAGGACCACCCCTCAGAACTGTGACCGAGATCCAAGCACCAGTAAAGGAAGAGATTCCTGCCTCAGCACTGGCAAAGAGATCCCTGCAATCCTCCTTGATCAGCCACTTGATTCCCCCTCAGTCAGGGGGCCAGAAGCTCAGGAAACAGCCGCGGCCCAGGGGGGTGGGGGGAGGTGCTGAGACCTAGATCCGTCTGTGACTGCGGTGAGAGAAGGATGGGTTGAGAAGTCTGGAAACCGCCACAGCTGCAGTCCTCTGAGGCCTGCTCCAGGGTCTCTGAGGCCTGCGTGCCCACACCAAACTGCGCTCCTCTCCCTGACTGGCATGATATACCTTTCCAATCAACCATCCAAGCTATCTTTGGCTGGAAATTTGTTTCACTCTGTCTTTTTGTGGGTTCTACTGCTTTAGAATTTCTTTAGAGCCATTTTTATAGGTATTTGGAGGAGTTTGGGGGGAGAGCTCAAACAAGTCATTGCTTTCCCTCCCCCATCTTGCCATTATTAACATTTTCTCCATCACTTACTTAAGTCTACATAATCAGTAAAACAATAAATCAAGCCCTGATTTGTAGCATTTGTCAATTTCTAACGTATAAATGCTCACATTGAAAACTTAACAATGGTCTTTCAAGTTAGTTTAAGCTGACTTCAGCACATCCCTGCTTCTAGATTATCTCCAGTTTATCATTCCTATTCCTAAAATGTGGTACCCTGAACTTCTGACTAGTGTAGAATGCAATGAACAACATATTAATTCCTTCACCCTGGATACTATATTTCCCTCAATGAAGCCTAAGGTTGAATTAACTTTGTTGTGTGGCTTATCACTCTCTTCCCAAGTTATAGCTTTAGACCTTGACAAGACTGTCAACAGACCATAGTCCAACCTAATTCCTGTACAGCTGAGGAAAATGGAGTCCAAAGAGGACCCATTTAACAAAGGTCAAAAAGATAATGTGACATAACAATGGTCTTCCCACTGTACCATACTATCTCTCATACCAATTTGAAATTCACTAGAACACTCAGATCTTTTTTCAGACAAATGCCATTGAACCATGTCTCCTCTACCTAGTACTTATAATTTTTTTTGGAATATATTCATAAGACTTTACATTTATTTCTACCAAATGCCATCTTATTTTGTTAAGCACAATATTCTAACATGTAAAGATCTTTTGGGAATGCTGATTGTGTCATACAGCATATGCAATATCCCTCCGCCATCTTTGTGTCATTTTCAAATTTGATAAATGTGACCTCTATACCTTTATCCAAGTCACACATTTTAACATGTGTTTCAATTATCAAGATGGATAAGCTTTGAGAACTGGTCTAACTTAGCTAAAGATGGAAAGGCTAGTACCAATTACTAAGCTGTAAAATATAATGATCTATACTTTGTCTTGAGAGATAGTTGGAGAGATAGTCAGTCTTGGAATCAGAAGGACCTGGGTTCAATTCCTGCTTCTGACATCTTGGTTTTGTGACCCTAGTTAGTCTCTTAATTTTACCAGTGATCCCAAACAACTCTCAAACCCACAAGATGCAGAGGAGATGCTAAGGTACCTTAGTAGGAGTTACATCATTGGGAGTTCCATCATTAGATTGTAAGATCCTACAGGTAGAAACTGCCTTTTGCTCTTTTTGTATCCCTGGTGCTTATTACAATGTTTGGCACATAGTGGGTTCTTCATAAATATTGATTACTTGATTGAAAGCACAGAGCTATTAAAAAAAAAATTTAGGCTTGTATTGGAGTCTCCCTGCTGACACAAAGAATACTACTATAACCAGGGCACCTCTCACTTTTTCTGACTCATTTTCCCCACTCAGATAGAAATTAAGAACTTCTTTTATGGGGATCAGGTTAAGTTTAAAAAGAGAATAACTTTATTATAAATTATAGAATACATAAAGGAGTTGGAATCAGAGCCCAAAGAGAGTTAAGACCCTTTCATTCCCTAAGAAGGCAAACCTTTCCCAGAGACCACGATTGTGTATAACTTCACTTGGTGGGATCCCAGAATGGGGTGAGGCCTGGATTCATTCCTTCACATTGGTGTTCCCTTCCAAGGATCCTTTGTTGATGTATCACTATTCTTCCTTTCACCGGCAACTTTCTGCAGATGTCACTCCCTGTCAATGCAGCACCCCTCCCCTTTTGCCAGTTGTTATATGTCCCCCTCATCATCATCACTATTGCTGACCTCTTCCTAATGGTGTCTCCATCTTCATTATTATATATTCTTTACAATTCTCTATCAGATATTTATAATTATGTCATATCCAGAAAACCAAATCTTAAGCAACTAGCCTGTGAAGTGATGACTTTTTACCTTGGTTGCTTCTAACCTCTAAAACAAATATCTGAGCCTTGGAAATACTCCTCTGCTGGGGAGAGGTTGCATTCCCACTCTCTCTGGGTTCATCTTTCCTTTAGGCAACTTAATCAGATTATGCAAATGATTCAAGCAACTGGTCTCAAATGGAGGGAGAAGGAAATAAACATCCATATAATGCCTAATAGGTCCTAGGCACTATGCTAAGCACTTTACATATATTATCTCCTTTGAACCTCACAATAGCCCTGCCAGGTAAGTACCATTGTTGTTACTGTTCAGTTACTTTTCAATCCTGTGACTCTTCATGACCTCATTCAGAGTTTTCTTGCCTTTTCCTTCTCCTGCTCATTTTGCAGATAAGGAACTGAGATAAACAAGGTTACATGACTTGCCCGGGGTCAAACAGCTAGTCAGTGTCTGAGGCTGGATTTAATCTTCTTGATTCCAAGCCTAGTACTTTATCTACTGGCTTACCTCATTGCACTAAGTTAGGATGGGGAGCCTGCCACATTAAGGCCTCATGTGGACCTCTGGGTCCTGAAGTGTGGCCCTTTGACTGAATACAAACTTCATAGAACAAATCCCCTTAATAAAAGGATTAGTCCTGTAAAACTTGGACTCAGTCTAAAGGCTGCAACCAAGGACCTAGAAGGCCACCTGTGACCTCAAGGTACAGGTTACTAAGTACTATTATTATCCCTATTTTATAGTTGAGGAAACTAAGATATACTGGATTAAGTAACTTACACCAGGGTCACACCCCTAGTAAATGTCTGAGGCTAGATTTGAACTCAGGTCTTCCTGACTCTGGGCTGAGTGCTATATCTACCCAATGGCAGCACTGGTATCTGTGACTAAATGAGAAAGTCCCCACTTTGCCCCCTGACTTAATATCTATATCTTCACTATATAATAGTAACAGTTCATAGATGCAAAGAGCATGTCTACAAAAGCCCAGTTGAGCTACATCTGCATTACTGGAAAGCATCCAGGCACTGATGAAATCATATGTCCTTAAAGTATTGCTCTGTTATTGTCACCTAGTTTTTGTTCACGGCTGGTTTGCTGAGTATTTTTACACTCATTTCAGGGATGAGATTTTCTCTTTGGAATGCAAGACAGTTTAATGTCAGCGGCAGCCTCCAGGACACAAGATTTAGCACAATTCAGCTATTTCTAACCAAGCTGAGATTTGTAATATTGTTCATAATCCCTATTGACTCCCAAAATGGAGCCAATACCAAATGTAATCAGATACCAATGAGTGTGTGCTGATTGACAGGCATCATATCTCTTCTAATCCAGGTTGAAGTCTATTAAAATTGCTAATAACCATTTTCAGTCATGCCAAAAAACCTATTTTAGTTTTATCATTCAGAGCTTGTATCCAACAAGAAAAAAAATCTATCTTTCATATTTGTAAGATTTGTGCAACAGCTGTACGTACATGATGAGAGAAACAATCCAACGTATGTTGTCATCAAATATGTATTAAGCACCCAATGGATATTGAGCCCTGAGGAAGTTACATAAAAAAGCAGAAAGATGTTTCTTTGCTTTGTAGTAACTTACAATCTGAGGGGAAGACAATACCTATGGAAATTTCCCTTATCGTATTATGAAGAGAATACAAGAAATACCGAGAGCAATGTAGCCAAGGATTGGGGGGAAAAGGGAGGTGTAAGACAAGAAGGGTGATATTTTACAGCTACAATCCCCTGAGAGAAATTTGAAAGAATAGAGGACTAATTTCTAATTCAAACAGCAGAGCCCCCAAATTAAGCACCATGAGAAAGGAAAATGTTATCTTTTTTTAAAGTAAAGATAGCCCATTTCCACTTCCATAAGATAACTAATGGTGGGCTTGTAGGGGTTTATATTCTCTCTCATGACAAGTTACATGCAAATGCAAACTGGCTGACCACAATGGGGAAAACAAGACCTACTATGACCCTTTTCTCTAGATTTCTTTGGAAATGGAGGCATCATACAATTTTTCACCTATATATTAAGTTGTCTTTTTTGTTGTGTCATGTTTGTTAATTTTATATCCCCAGATGATAAATTCTTTTAGGTAAAGGAACAATCAGACACCCCAGGTAAGATCAGGCATTTAATAAGTGTGTACTGTGTTCCAGGCACTGAGGTTACAATGAGAAAAAGAAACAGTCATACTTCTGTATCTCCCATGACACCTCTCCTGGACCAGTGCTAAGCACATGGTGGATGCTAAAAACATGCTATTAATATATGGAACAGAATTGAATTGACCAACCCACTCAGGGAAGGGATCCATGACTACAGCATAGTAGTCATTCTTCATTCTAAAGCTGATACAGACTCCAGAGATCACCCAGTTCAATCTCCTCATTTTACAGAAAATTAAGAACTAGAGAAGATAAATGACTTGGCCAAGAGTATAACAGAATGTTTTAAATATTATATCATGTCTTCAGTTGATTTAGGAAACACTGAAGTCATAGAATCATAGAACTTACAATTAGAAGGAAATCTGAGAAACCATCTTGAGCTAGATCCTTGATTTTACAGATAAGGAAACTGAGGCCAGGAAGATAAAGGAACTAACACGAATTCTCCACAAGCTCAATAACATATAATCATATTTTTACTCTATGTTAATAACTCTGATGACGGTAGCAGTAACAGGAATAGTATATTGGGTTAAATGTAGGTGATAGCCCTAAAATGAGATTTCTTTGAAAGTAATACATAGTTATACACTGAAAAATAATTTGGATTAGAGTCCATTTTCAAAGTTTGTTTATTTGTTTTTTGAATGCCTAATTTTGGCAAGGGGTGAGGAAAGGAGGTATACCATATACTAAGATAAACAAAATATTCATCTTCATCCCTTACTACTTTTTGACTCATGTTTGACAAGCAAGTATGTATGTATTTGACAGGTTGAGTTACTAGGCTTCCAAAAAAAAGTGCCTATTTTTTTTTCCCAAGGAGTAATTTAGGATCACACAATTTAAGGTTCGAAGGAATGTAGTCTAATTTCCACATTAGGGAAAGTCAGACCCAGAGACTACACAGTTTGTAAATAGCACACTCCATTTTAAACCTGATAAGGACTGCTACTCTTCCTTCTCTTCTTCCTCCTATTCCTTCTTTCCCTTCTCCCTTCTCTTGGACCTCATTTCTCACCTGGCTGCTCTACTTTGGGACTTCTCCAACTGACTTCACAATGCCCCAGGAGGGTCAAAGTTTGGATAACCTCATCATTCTATAAGATCTCATCAGCTTTGGTGTTCCACCTTAGGACTACCTTTTGCCAGGCTTACTGTAGGGTAGAGTCATGAGTTCCAAACTTCCATGTAAGGAGAGAGCTCAGCTCTGACATCTCTTTTCTCCCTCAGCTACACTAATTTGAACCTTCTCTTGACTGGTTTTCCCACTCTGCCTCCCTGTAGGATACCTCCCTCACCCCACCTTTCCAGCTTCCTTTTGTGTGTTTTCTTCACCCATTAAATTATAAATTCCTCAAAAGCAAGGACTGTCTTTCTTTTTTCATTTTTGTATCTCTAAGCATTTAGCATAGTGGTACATTTTGTTGTTATTGTTCAGGTTGTTTGCAATCCTGTCTGACTCTTTTTGATCCCATTTTGGGGGTTTTCTTGGTAAAAATACTGAAATGATTTGCCATTTCCTTCTCCAGCTCATTTTACAGATGAGGACACTGAGGCAAACAGGGTTAAGTGACTTGCCTAGAGTCACATGGCTATTAAATGCCTCAAGTCAGATTTGAACTCAGGAAAATGAGTCTTCCTGACTCCAAGCACAGCACTCCATCCACTGTGCCACCTGGCTCCCCCTATCTAGACCATAGTAGATGCTTAATAAATCTTGTTAATTATTGATTCTTCTGGCTTTAGACCCAGTGCTCCTGCCACTGCATCAAAACTGCCCTTAGGGAACTGCAATATAAATTTTAAAGTCCCCACCCTCTTTTAAAGAAAAATTACAAAAAGCAAATCTTTTAGAAATACACAAATTATTAAGTTATGTCTCTGATTCATTTTTACCTAAAAGGTAAAAGTTAACCAGAGAAATGTTAATACAGCAGATGTAATTGTTGTTATTTCTCAAAAGTGTTTATTCAATTGAGATCATAATTAGAATACTGTTTCCAAGTGCATGTTTGGCACTCTTAATAAAGATACATGCTTTAAATGATGGCATTCACTGTTTGCTGTGTTTTGGATGTAAAAACATCCAAATGAAGCCTCACTTATTTTCAAAACCCTGTAAAAGTTGTATCTCTTTAAAGAGGAGACTTCATTATTTATTCTGTGAAATAAACTATACCTTTGCTGCAGGCAAAGGCATGCTCTAATTAAATTCCTGTTCCATTTAAGAATTTCCATTTGTTTGGCAATTTTTTTTTTTACTTCAGCAACTCTTTTTTCCTTTTTTCTCTTTTTTACCTCAGTTCCTGAAAAACAATTTAACAAAAATAAATGTAGCTTCAAACATTACTCCATAAATATTGTCATTGTTGATTTATGGGCAATTATCTTTTTATTCCTGTTGATTATTATATTTTACATTTATTGAACATCAAGTGCTTAGCTCTGAATTTTTTAATACTTTTCACATATTTTTCCCACACACAAATGTCAATAGTCTTTATTGTTTTATATATTTATGTGTGTAAGTGTCAAGTCAAGTTAATAAGCATTTGCTAAGTGCTTACTGTGCCTGGCACTGTGCTAAGGACTGGGAACACACATATAAACCAAATGATTGTCCCAGTCATCAAAGAGCTTAAATTCTAAGTGGAGGAAGACAACAGATAAAAGGAAGTGGAAAACAGGTAGACAGTTAAGACAGAGACAAAAGTATCCAGGATCTAATTATGGTAGAGACAGCACTGTGGAGAGTC
The DNA here is from genome assembly GCF_900497805.2 of Vombatus ursinus. Lineage (NCBI taxonomy): Eukaryota > Metazoa > Chordata > Mammalia > Diprotodontia > Vombatidae > Vombatus > Vombatus ursinus. The sequence continues at coordinate 26,047,257 of NW_020954608.1, forward strand.
AGGAATGTGGCCTGATGAGAAATGAAGACATGAAGGCCTACATATCCTTTTTTCAATGGAGGTTTGAGGAGGAATCAACCAATCAAAGAGAAATGCCATTGGGCAGAGGGCACTTCCAACATAAGGAATAATTCAGGATAGGAGTGAGCGGAATGAGCTTCTAAGGTGAAGAGATTTCTATGGCATAGTAGAGAAATTCTTGAGAGAGAGAGAGAAAGTGAGAGTTTTATGAGGGTGTATCTGTGTATATCAATGTGTGTGTTGGGGGGGTGGTATATAGATAGGGATTGAAATTGATTTCATTGCCATACAAAACTCTAAGATAAGGAGACTCCCTGTATCAATGCAGGTGCCATTTTGTTTACAAATTATTGTCTTCGACAGTGGCCTAGAACAACAAAAATTTAAACAACTTGCCCTCTGTCACATAACCAGCATTTGTCATTGTTGTTGAGTCATTTCAATCATGTCTGACTCTTCGTGACCCCATTTGGGGTTTTCTTGGCAAAGATACTGAGGTGTTCTCCATTTCCTTCTCCATCTCATTTTATAGGTGAGGAACTGAAGCAAACAAGGTTAAATGACTTGCCCAGTGTCCCACAGCTAGTAAGTGTCTAAGGCTGGGCAGTGTTTGTCATAGGCCAGATTTACTCACAGGTCTTCCTGACTCTAAAGGCCAACTCTTTATCCACACCCTACATGAAATTGCCTCTCCTAATATTCCTGTGCAGCAAGGTTGAATAGGCCATTCCATGGACCATGTTTAGAGTTGCTATTCTTGGGTCTGCTCAATCATATTGCAGTTGTAAGGCCTGTTTCCAGTCATGTATTATTCAGGGATAAAAAAACTTGTACTTCAGAACTAAAGAGGCAGCCCCTTGTTAGCAGCACATCCAAAAGAGCCAGTGACTCAGTGGGTATATAAAAGGGAGCTAATCATTTCCCTATACACTCTACCCTAACCTCTTTCTTCCTTTGCAATTGTGAAACATGTCAGGAATATTTTAATCTACTACCCAAGAAAGTGCTTGGGGAAGAGTAGACTGGCCCTAATCCCTACCCCAACTGCCATATGACTATTTCAATATAGCAACTAAAAGCCTGCCTAGGCAAGCCAGAGCCTTGGTCTGTGATTGTTCTTTCCTGATCTTAAGTAAATGAGTATAGATCCCAAGATAGACATGTCCAAGATTAGATATAGCCTTGGGAGGTCAAGAGATCCAGAGATCCTAGATCCCATCTAGTTGCATTTAAATGGTAGCAGAAGAGAGAAGTCCCTGGACTTGGGTTCTCATTGAGTCCCTAAACCAAACAAGTTGTGTGACTTTAGAAAAATCACTACTTTTCTGTTTTTTAAACTCTAACATGAGAGGGTTAAACCAAATCAAAGTAATCTGGCCACAAAATACATTTGTTCCCAAACAAAAGTAAATCAAGTCCCTTAACATTGGTTTTCTCTATAAAACCAAGGATTAGATTACATGATCTTCAAGGTCACTTCCAGCTTTAATTAAAATAAGGAAAATGTCTAATCTTGATGCTTTATAGACTCAATGAGAAGACAACCAATTTAGGCTCCTGTATGCATATCTTCTGTCTTTCATGCACAGATACTTTTCCCTGCTAAACACACCATCCTATGATTCTAATTCACAAAATTATGTATTGCAACTATTTCTAATCCTGTTGCTAGTCTATTTTAGGTACTCAAAAAGCGATATATTCCAATAATAGCAACAATAACTCTTAATCCCACCAAGTCTCTCAGCTGTTTAGCAATTATTCAGAGAACTTAAATTACTCAGAGGACCCAAGCTAGGAAGCTTGCTAGTCCAAATCTTCAGGCACCAGCTTCATATAAGGATCGAACATTCAGGCCCTGATCACCCCAGAGCAGTGGGGTATGATATTTTTGTATTTCCCCAAGAACTTAGGACAATGCCTACCCCAGAGTCCATGCTTAAGCCAAGCTTCTTCATTGATTGAGTCAGGAACAGAAAATGGAAAGATTCTTCCAAAAAGGCTGTAATCAAAAGGCGATAAACTCAGGGAACCCCCTCAGAGGCAGAGGACACAGGGTAGAGGTGGGAGAAGGGAGAAGAAGGGAAAACATTCAGAGACAATTTATTGTAACTAAGCATGAATCTAACTAAACTCATACAGATTTAGCAGTACAATCAGATATACAATGTGTAATTAGCTATATGACCCAAATGCAGCCACTGAGTATTAGAATGTTCTATAATGACTTGTATAAACAGTCTCTTTTTCCTTTTGTTGGTCAGAAATTCTTTTTTGAGAATTCTGGCTAGCGTCTGAAGGTTCAGAAAGATTTTGGTCCTTTAAGCACACAGTACAATGTCAGATCAGACAAGAATCCTATTTTACAGATGAGGCCAAGGCAGGTTAAATGACTTGCCCTGAGTCACATAGCTAGTAAGCATCTGAGGCCATATTTGAACTTAGGTCTTATTGACTCCAAACCTAGAGCTCTATCTACTGTACCACCTAATTATTATTGTTATTAGACCTATCATTAATCTTAACATCCATAGATGTCCTGTTGAGAGGAGACTTCAAGGTTATTTTCTTCTCATCCATGAACTTTGCTCTAAAAATTGCATTATGCAATATTGTTTGGTTCAAATTTAACAAATATTTAGTAAGCCCCTACTTTTTGCCAAGTGACATGCTAGACAATGTGCAAAGACAAAAATGAAATCATCCCTGCTTTGAAAAAGCTTATCTGCTACTTGGAAAGGGGAGGAATTGACAAATAAACATAAATAAATGCAAAATATGTACATAATTAATACAAAGTAATTTCAGGGAGTGGAGTACTGATAAAATCAATAAGTATTTTTTGTCAAAGATAGCATTCCAGCTGAGCCTTGAAAGGGGTTAGGGATTCCAAGAGACAGATGTAAATGCGCTTTAAATGGCAAAGAGAAGATTTTTTTTTATTTTTATTTTTTTAGTATACAAACAATAGAGAGCCATGGAAGTTTGCCAAATGGGGCTGACATGGTCAGATCCTTGTTTGGGGAAGTAACCATTCGGCAACTATATTGATGATGGACTGGAGAAGGGAGAGGCTGGAGGCAAAGAGAGCAACTAGGAGACTGTTGCAGAATTTCCAGTAAATGGATCTAAACTAGGATTGTGACACTGTATGTGCAGAGAAGAAAAATTTAAGAGGTCTTCTTTATAGTCAGCAGACAATTGGTAGCTCATGAAATCAATAGTTAAATGTTCTATTCTCTATAACTATCAGTCAATTGTGACTATAAAAATATGACTCTATAGAATATTGTTTGTAAAGGTCTTCTTTTTCCTCTTCCATATTTTCATCAATGATTCCCTTGATATATATGGAGACCATTGTCATAAAGATTTTGTAGAGATTAAAAAGTAGGCACAGGAGCTGTTAGTTATTGATTTCCTTTTGCTCTTGGAGCAGGAATACTGTCAGTGATTCTTTGCAATTATTTCCTATCTTCCCCTCTTTCAAATATCATAAGAATCAGTCCCTTAGTTTTCTCAAGATTATGACACCTCTAACAGAGAACTCCTTTGTGTACACTTGATGTAGTTCAGCAGATCATTTTTTATTTGTCTTCAATTAGTGTCATTTCTACTTCATGAGGCACTTTGGGACCTATATTGTTAGAATAGAAATGTGGTGGTGCCACTATCCTTACTGGGGACTCTCAGACTTACAACTAAGCTGAATTTCATGAAAAAAGTGGAGAATAATATTTCAGTCCCCATTGTAGGGGAGAAATCATTTACTCACAAGGCTGATTAAATCACTCTAGTTTCCTTATTGAGAAAAGAAATCCCAAGACTCTTTACTGGTTGGGAAAGTAAATGTGATTGGCTTCTATCTCCTTGAGTTACCCACTCTTGGATGGACCACAACATAGTCAGATAATTTCACAGTTTCATCTTTTTACCATGTGCAGAATGATGCTACAGAACCAGAGCATTTAAAGTTGAAAGAGACCTCCCATATTATCTAGTTTGTGGGTGAGGGGACAAAGGCCTAGATATGTGAAGTAATCTTATTACACTTCAAAATACAGGCACTATCCAGGAAACAAAGCCCACTCTCACCATTCTAGTTTCTGACCTGGGCTCATCTTTTTCTGGACCTCATCTGAAAAAGAAAAAAAAAGTCTGACTCTGTAATGAAGACTCCATTTTAGAAACTCAGTACAAAGGAATAGCTCTGACATCTAACAGACAGAGTCAGTTTATCCCCAAACCTTGACACTTGAGCTGTCGTCATCCTCAATGAAGGGAGAAAGGTCTGAATAAAGTGTGATGGGAGCTTATATGAGAAAGAGCTTAATTTCATTAGGGAAAATCATGAAGTCAATTGTATTTGTTTGGTCCTGAAAAAGAAGCATTCCAGACATAGGCATTTGATCTGTAGAATGGAAGTCCATGGTTTAATGGCTTAAGCAGAGAGTACATGAGGTGGGTGTATTATGAGATAAGGTCAGAAAGATAGCTTTGAGACACACCATCAAAATCTTTGAAGGCTGGGCTAAGCATTTTGGATTTTATTCAGTAGAAAATGAGGTGGTATTGAAGGTTTCTCAGCAGTAGAATGAGTAATTAAAGAGGTGATTAGAAAGATAAATCTGACATCAGAGTGTAGGATAGAATGGAGGAGAGAAAAACAAAGCATTTTGAGTCTATTGAATGAGTCTAACAGAGAGATAGTGAGCACCTGAAATAGACTGTTGATGGTGGGAAAGATAAGGGATGAAATCAATATTGGATAGCTATATAATCAAACTTGATGACTGATTCATTGAACATGATAGGCAAGGGAGAGAGAAGAGTATAGGAGTATAGATGGCTGAGAGAATGTTATGTTATTAACTGTCAGGCCTTAAGCAACTGATTTTAGGATTTCTTTGCCTCAGGCTTTGAACTCACAGAGGGCAAACGCTCACATGGTGGTCAGAAAAAGTGATACAAGGGCACTCTCAAGGTTTCTCTTAAGAATTTTAGAATTGACTGAGTGACATGAGAGACACTGGCACAGAACCGCCCAGAATGGCGTGACCTCAGAGAAGATGCTATGCTCTATAAGCAAAGCAGAATTGAAATAGCTCAAAAGAGAGGAGAGATGCACTAATTTAGAGAATCCACCCAAATGTTCACATGGACTATTTGCGCCCGACCTGTGGTAAAGCATTCCAAGCTTGTATTGCTATAATCAGCCACATTCTGACACACTGTAACTTGACTCTAACATAGTGATGTCATTTTGGTCCTCTTAAAGAACTGAAGACAACAACCAACCAACCAACCAAGCCAGTGGAGAGAGCAGTGGACCTAGAGTCAGGAAGATGAGTTCAAGTCTGGCCTTAGACATTTATTATGTGATCCTGAGCAAATCACTCAACCTTTGGCTGCTTCAGTTACCTCATCTGTAAAATGGAATAATAGCACATAGCTGTCATAGTTGTAGGGTGATAAAATACATAATACCTGTAAAATGCTTTGTCAACCTTAAAGCACTATTTAAATATTAGCTATTATTATTAAATACACAAGATAATATTATATATAATATACATATTATATATATATATATATATAGCTTTCTCTAGTTGGTTAGAGGGCACAGCATGATAAACAATGTATTTAACAAAGAATAAAATCCTTACCCTCCCAGAATTTATTAACAGAAAAAAACACAGTGAAATAAAATCAGTCACCAGCCTCCACTGTCTACTAATTCAAGCTTAGCAGAGGAAGCTGGAGTCAAGGAAGAACAGGGGGAAAAGATTAAAAGGAAAGAGAAGGAAAGAGGAGAAGGGCACTTGGAAGAAACTGTAGCTATTCAGTCCAGCATTAAAGCTAGAAAAATAAAAGGAGCTGGGATATCTCACCTTCCCCTATGTCTACCCTTAACTTGTACAAGAGCAGTAAATAGTGTCTTTTTTTTTTTTTGTAGAGGCTTGAAGTTCTTAAGGACAAAGTATGCATCCTTTAGAAAGCATTTTATACTCATGAACATGGCTGAGTCATCCATGCTTTTAATGCACCCTGGAGAATAGGGTTGGTAATTATTAGCAATATTCTCACAGACTGGAGGTGGGATGTCATAGTGGTAAGAGTCCCAGATTGAGATTCAGAAAGGACTGTTTTAAAATCCCAGGCCTCCTACCTACTGCTTCTGGTAAGTTTAGATAAAGCACCTAACCTCTCTCAGACTCAATTTCTTCAACAGTAAAATGAGATAGTTAAACTTGGTGATCTCTAAAATCTCTTTCAATCCTAAATCTGATGACCTGGCCATCTGAAAATAAGCCATAGAGAGGGGGATGTGAACTGTTCAAGTTCTCACAGATAGCCAACAGCAGAACAGGGATGAGAGATCTCCAGATTCCAAGTCGTTTCTTGTCCTATCTTCTCTTTTTCAAATCTTCTTCTAGTCTTTGTTCTCCTACTATCTTGCTTAGGGAAGTCATATCAGCTCTTTGATCATCAGTTTCCAATAAAATAAGGTACTTAAACTAGTTCATTTCTACATTCTCTTCCAGTTTTAAACCTGTGAATCTATGTTGGCACAAATCTGCTGAACCTTTACATGGCCATAAAATGTGCAATACTTATTTCCTTTTTTATGGTGATCCATATGTTTATGTTTAAAAATAGGAAGAGAACAGCCTTCTTCCATTTAAATGGCTTTTGTACATGTCCTTCAATTTCTTAGCATTTTTTTTCTGTTAGGTCACCTAGCCTCAGGCCGAAACAGTTTGTTTCAGTCCACAGGGCACTATTTTCATTTTCTAACTCTTGGGTAAGAAACATTTAGATCTAATGTAGCTCTCTACCCCAAAAGAAAGTATTCCCTCAGCAAACATTTGAGAAAAGTGCACAGAAGTGAACCAACCTTTCATTAGAACTCTAAAATGTTACAACATTACTATGATAGTGTGGTAGTGAAATCCTAGAAAGGCTTGATGTTAGGTGTGTGTGTGTGTGTGTGTGTGTGTGTGTGTGTGTGTGTGTTTGTGTGTGTGTTTATAGATAGCTAAATAATATGATGAATAGAACCCTAAACCCAGAGTCAGGAAAACCTGAGTTTAAATCTGTCCTTATTCACTCACTAGCTATGTGACCCTGGGCAACTGACTTGACCTCTGTCTGTCTTAGATTATTCATCCATAAAATGAGGATAATTATAGCTTATGCCTCCCAGGGTTCTTGTGAGGATCAAATGAGATAATATTTATAAAATGCTTTAAATCTCTATGTGAATCCTAGCAATTGTCATTGTTGTTATTATTAATATTATTATAGGATTTAAAACAAAACATCAAAGCGCTTCACATAAGGGCTTTTATTTCTGTGCCATTTGCTCTCTTGTTCATCTGCAAAAAAGACCGAGAATTTCAAGTTTGAGAAAACTGAATCTTAAGCCCAAATAGTCCTTCACAGTTTGTTGAAAAATCAACCTCTCAAAGTGTAAAAAAATGGAGGCATTTTGGAAATCAGGTATTAAATGGGAATTAAAAAGGACTTTCTAACCCTAAGTCAGGTAGAGACTGGAAATAGAGATTGCTCTTGGTTAATAGTTAGCAGAGATGGGAAAAAATATAGGTTTAATACCTGATAGCATAGTTCAATCAACTGTTCAGGATTCCAAAGAAGTTGGTCCCTCAGGTGAATACCCTTCTTTTAGAGATAAAAAGTCTGCCACAGCTAAGGCTTTGACATTTGACAAATTCTGCTTTGAAGAGAGAAAAATTAGCTCCAGATTTTTCTCTAGTCTATGACTGGGTATATAAGGGCCCTGCCTTGCTAAAAGAGCCCTTGTTTTAAAACCTCCTACATTGAGGCTAAAAGAGAAATAGCACACTCCTCTTGCAGGGAAATGATAGCAACTTAGCTGAGGACTCCTGATAAAGCCAAAAGCTAGAAGCCAAAAGTACTCTCATAGCTACATACTCTGTGGAATTACACTTGACAGTGACCAGCAACAACCACGTGACCAGCAGGCATCATCATGCAGCAGTCACAAAAGATTATCAGGAAGTAAAGCCCAGAAGACATTGCATGCCACCCTAGATTGGCAGGAAGTGAGCTCCATGGGAACAGTGCAATAACATCATTGCCAGAAGACACTGGAGACATGAATTACCCTTCCATATATGTTGCCTGGCCATCATGTTACCTCTATATTTGTCCTACCATGCATGTTTCCTGGCCATATATGTTCTCTATGTGCATGCTTCTTCATATGTTTCATGTGAAGATGTGCCCACTCTTTCTACTGATGGTTTCTTTCTATTTCATGGAGAAAGGGAAGAACCATGTCCCAGGTTTATGGGGAAAACATTAAATTAACACTTTTCTAACAATGCTATTTCATTAAATGTCTCTGCTTTGAATTATGTCCTATGGCTGACTAATAAAAGTAAATATGTCAGTAGAAGATAATGATTAATAGCTTTGGGGTGGATATAAACCCACAGAGTAATCTGAACTAGGGGTTTCTTCTTGGAAGATGGAATGTGGAGTGAAGGAGAAGGACCTTGGGAGATTTGAAGGGTGCTCTCAGGTGCTACACTATTGGATGACTTGACTATTCAGGATTAAGTTGTTATTTGTCTTGCTAAGTCAGTCTTTCCTCATTTTATACCACTTACTAGCCCTGAAAAGGGAAAGAAATGAAATTTAAGATCATTGATTTCAGATTCATGTCTGGTTGAACACCCCAAACATTTACACCCACACTCTGATGCTCTGGCTCTGAGTCACGGTCCACTCACACTCTACCTCTTTGCCCTTGGACACACTCTTTTCTCATCTAGTAACTCCTAGAGACTTAAAAATGACATTCAGATATAGTACCTATTAGCACTTGTCATGTGTCAAAATGGCTCTGTGAGGTTTGGCAATACTCAGTAAATACTCAGTGTAGAATCCTCACTCTTCCCATACTTACAAAAACCAAAGGTCACCCTGGCCATAAATCCAATGTCCAAAGATGTCTGCTTATTTAAATCACCCCAAAACTGCCATGGAAATACATCCACTCATTCAAAATATCCATCTCCTATCCCTAAACATGCTTTCCCTCCCACCAAAAAATTGTTGTGATCCTTCTTCTTTTTTCATCCCTTTATACTCTCTCCCTTGGTGATCTCATGTGTTTATATGAGTTCAGTCATCATCTTGACACAAATGACTCTCAAATCTAGCTATGCAATCCTAATTTCTCTCCTGAATTCAAATTCTATTTTCTTTATCTATATGGCTGTCCTAATGGTATCTCAGAATCAGCATATCCAAAGTGGAACTCATTTATCTTCTCTTGCTACTTCAAGTTTCTGCATTTCATTTGAGTATACCATGATATTTCCAGTCAGCCAAATTTAAGACTTAAGTCATTCTTGACTCTTCCTTCTCCCTAATCCCCCATATCCAATCAGTTGACAAGTCTTGATTCTATCTTTACATCTCACAAATCCATCTGCTTCTAAATGCTCCCACAGCTCTCATATTATTTCAGGCCCACATCACTTTTCCCTTGAACTATTATGATAGCCTCCAAATTATTTTTCCTGCTTCTAGACTCTGTCTTCTCAACAACTATAGGCACCTGAGAGGCCTCTGCAACTTAAGTACATAGCTTCTATGTCTTCAGAGTCTAATAGGAACTACCTATGTACTTTTCCAGATTATACCAATGATAATGATGATGATGGTAATTATAATGGGAATAATTTTATAATAATAATACCTGGTTTTATACAATATTTCATGATTTGTAAAGCATTTTATATACATTTTCTCATGGTTTTCCTAACAACTTCATGAGGTGAAAATTAGAAGTATTATCATCTTCAGGAAAAGAGAAGAAAATTGAGGCTAAAGGAAATTAAATGACTTCCTTATGGTCACATAATTAATAATTATCTGAAGCAGTCTTCAAACCCAGCTCTTCCTGACTCTAAATCCAATCCTCTATCCATATCATAAGAGCTTATTACTTATTTTGCTGCCATATAATAACTTCAGTGTCTTGTATTATGCTAGACAGGTATTTATTTTTTTAATTTGTAAAAGCCTGGGCAGCTCAACTTTCTATTTAAATGGAAATTTTAAAAAGCAATATGAATCAGTTGCTTAATTTCCATACATCTGAGTTGGAAGTTTTAACAATCTATGTCAAGGATTTCCCTTGACATAGTTGGAATTTCTTTTAAAAGAATCAAGGAAAATAGCTATGTTCTTAATTATATCACAACAAAATTCATCTTATCCTTAAGAAATTAGAGCTGGAAGAGCTTGAGTAGTTATCTAGTCTAACCCCCTCATTTTGTAAATAAGAAAAATGAGATACAGAGAGTCTAGAAAATTAGCCTATACAAAGTTGAAGAGTAACAATTAGTATCACCAAAACTTAACCAACTTAATCTCCTGACTCCAAATTCAATAGTTTCTACTAGTCCACCATTCTGCCTAAGCCTTACCATCAGTAAACAGATGTATATTAATGTGTATCTTGATTATTCTTTAAAACATTGATAAATGGTTAATAGTAATTCATATGATAAAAGCAGTGACAGTTTTTTCAAACTGGCAATGACATGCTGAAATAGCCAAGACTTTGTATAGCTTTTGAAATTCCTTACTACAAAAAATAAACTAAAAATGGACTTGGAAAAGCAAAATTTTATCCACCTCAGTATGAATGAAGGCCTTTTCTTCCCCTACTGTTTTCCTTCTCACTTCCCCCACAGCAATCTTTCCAATTCCTTATTCTGAATGACATAGAAAGCAGTGCTGCCTAATTTGAATAACCCTTTTCAGTTGCCCCCAAGGGAAAGTTGAGCCCAAAGCACCATTAAACAAGTGATGAAAACTAAAGGTCCTTCTGAATGGCTAGACCAGTGCCAAATGCTGATATAAGCACAACATTTGAGTATGGAGGGAAAGAAGACATTAGACTGTCAGTTGCACCATGATTTAATTTGATAGGGAGAACAGAGACTCATTTGTAAGATCAAAGTGACACTGTATCGCTGATCACTTGGATCATGAGGTCAGAGTGTGATAAGAACTATAATTCTCCAAAAGGAGAATTTCAGAGTAGGGTCCCTTGTTTGGGAGGCCTAGTGTCTGCTGCCAACACAAGGCAACTTTAGGTATGTCCTAAAGTTACAGAATATTCCACGAGGTAGGGTTCACCCAAGGAGCTAATTTAGTAAGAATGCCAACAGAATGGCAATGGGAGGAAACAATAGGAAGCAACAAACTGTGACATTTATAACAGAATTACAGAAAGAGTAATGACGCATGGGATCACAGAGATGGAAGCAGTAGGGGAGAGACTGAGAATCACCACTATCTTCTGGGAACCACAGGGAACTTCAGGCAGATTGAAGTGCTATGCTGGACCAATGGCAGAGGAATGCTGATGAAAGATGAAGACAGGGGCTTTTTTACTGGGGCCGCCAAGAACTTCATAAAAGATGCACATCAAGCAACTGTCATAAAAATAACAGTCACTAGTAGCCCTACCCAGGCTTTACTGTTAGTAAATGAAACTATATATATGTATGTATATAAATGTATATATATATGCTTCAGGTAAGGAGGAAAATTCACAAGTAACTATCTTATTTTCTATAGTCTCTGTTGTGAGTACTGTTTGTTTTTATTTTCTTTGTGTCTTGCATTTCTTTCTTTCAAGGGTGGTGGGAACAAGGAGAGGGTGGGTAGGATATCATGCTAGATGATGAAGTTCCCAAATTGTTGGGAATGGAGACAATAAGCCAGAGAAAGGAGAACTCCACCACGTCCTTGTTATCATGTCAGAGTCTTTGCCACAAAAATTACACAAAATATCAGAGTTCGTGCTTCTATAGGAGTTAAGATAAGTCATCATTTTTAGTTGAATGCTCATATAGATTGTTCCTTTCCTTGGTTGGCAAAAGTGCTTAAACTTACAAATTTACCCCTAAGAACTATTTTGACTATGTGCCAAATATTTTGGTTTGTTGTTTCATTATTATTATGATCTTTAATGTGGTTGTTTATTGTTTCTATGATTTGTTCTTTGATAAATGCATTATCTAGGATTTAATTATTTAATCTCCATTTAAATGTGTATCCCTTGTTCATATTTTCTATATTGACAATAACTTTTAATTTATTGTGTTCTATAAAGGATGTTTAATATGCCTGCCTCTTTGCAATTATTTTTGAGTTCTTTATGTCAACATAGTCAGGTTTTAAAACTGTACCATGAAGCACTGAAAAATAGATAAGCTCCTTGTAATTCCCACTTAGTGATTTCCACTGGCCTATCATTTATTTTTGTAAAATTCCTTTGAAATCCTTAAATTTTTTTTGCTAATTTTTCATTAGATTTTTCTAAGTCTGAAATAAATGGTGAAGTCCCAAACAATTATTGATTTCCTATTTTTATCTTTCTATAATTTAGCTAGTTTATCCTTTGCATACTTACATAATATATGTACGGATATATATGTATATCCGTACATATATATATATGTAGCATATATGTATTTAATATTTCTACTAGTTGAATATCTATGGTGCCTTTAAGCATAATGTGATTTCCCTGTTTACCTCTCTTAAGTATATTTATTTTTAATGTTGCCTTGTCTGAGATCAAGCTGCAATTCTTGCTTTTTGCTTGAGTTTTATTCCAAACCCTCATTCTAAAACTGTATAAATATATGTCATAAGTGCATTTTTTATTATCTTTCTCTTTAGATCCATCCCTCTTCCTAATTTCCCCATTTCCTTTAAAAAAAGAAACCTTGCATCCCAGATTCACAATTTAGGAGTCATCCTTAATTTTTTATTCTCTCACTCATTCTTCCCACCATGTTCAATTAGTTCCTAAGTCTTGTCAACTGAAACTCTTCAATATCTATTTCATCTGCCTCCTTCTCTCCATTTACGATATACCCACCCTACTTCAGCCCTACATCATACCTCATCATAATTGTTGCAATAGTCACCCTTTGTCCAATATCTCCTCTATTAAAAATATCCTCTAAAATTGATATTCCTAAAACACAAATCTGGCCATATCACTGCCCTATTCAAGAAGTTTCAGGCACTTCCTGTGCCTCTAAAATAAAGTACAAACTCCTCTCTGTAGCATTTAATACACAACCTGCTTTTGCCACATCTTGGTAGGCTGAATACACATTACTCCTCTTCACTCATTCTGTACTCTGGATAAACTGGCCTATTTTCTGCATATGACATTTCAACTCTCACCTCATTTTCATAGGGCATTTTCCATGCCTGAATGCTCTCCCTCCTTATACCTTGAAACCCCTAATTTCCTTCAATACTCAGATCAATACTCAGATTCAAGAAGCCTTATTGCTTCCCTCAGTTGTTAGTGCTTGACCCAAATCACCTCTTATTTATTTGCATATATCCTATAATAACTTATCTGTCAACATGTTGCAACACCCCCACACACACATGTAAGTCCAATGAGGACAGGGACTGTATTACTTTTGTAATATATCTATATCTCTAGATGCATTTAGTAAATATTTGTTGATTAATTTTTGTAAATAAGAAATTGTTGGATTTTGCTTTCTAATCCATCCTAATGCTGTCTGCATTTTAGGGGTGAATTCGTTCCATCATTCACATTCATAAGTCTGATAATTGCTTCTTTGTGCCTCTATCAACTTCTGTAAAAATATTTCTTCCCTCTCTCCTTCCTCTTGGCATTACCTGTTTCCCAAGTCTATATTTCTTCTCAAGCCCCTTACAAACCCATTCTAGTCCCTCTGATTTTTTAATTTCATTTCTACTGAAATAGATATATATATAATTTTATGTATACATACATATATGTGTGTGTACATACATACATACATATAGTACATGTATGCTATTAGTATATTCCATTAAATGGTTAACTCCTTAAGGGCAAGGATTGTCTTTTGCCTCTTTTTGTTTCCCCAATGCTTAGCATAGTAGTGCCTGCACAAAAGAGGCAATTAATAAATATTTACTAATTAAAATATGGGCCGGCTAGATGGCATAGTGGGTAGAGCACAGGGCCTAGATCTGAATTTAAATCAATCCTCAGACACTTACTAGCTATGTATCCCTGGGCAAGTCATTAACCCTATTTGCCTCAGTTTACTCATCTGTAAAAGGAGCTAGAAAAGGAAATGGCAAATGACTCTGGTATCTTTGCCAAGAAAACTTCAAATGGGGTCATGGAGAGTTGAACATGACTGAAACAAATGAACAGTAGCAATAGTCATTAATATATACATATATAGTGTTTTAAAATAATTTTCTCCTGTAGTAGGAATTCAAAAATTTGTACCTTCTCCTCCTTCCTCCCCTCTTTTTTCCTAAGTTATTTCTCCTCTCCCCTTTTATTCTGAAGTTCTAAGTCCATATTTTTTCTTTGTTACTAAGTAACCTCTAGAAATAATCTGTCATCATATGTCATAATCATCATTTAGCTCTTTAAAATTGTTCAGACTCATTTAACTTTCTTAAGTTTCTTTTATCTATTGTAATCACCTTTCACAGTCTTTACCCAGTTCTTTTTTTTCATTCCCAGCAGAAATGCTTAAAAGTCATAAATTCTTTAAAAATTCTATTTTTCCCCATACAATTGTGCTCACTTTCTAGGTTAAGTTATTCTTAGTTTCATGCCCTTTTTTGCATTTTAATATGGCATATTTCAGTTTTCCCTTTCTTGTAGTTGATGTGTAATCAATTTACACATCAACTATTTATGACCCTGATTGGGATTCCATGCTAGGTGACCTCTTTCTTCTGAGCCACTTACAGTATTTTTTTTCCTCTGACCTGAAAGCTCTGGATTTTGGCAATCATCTGGTCTCTTATGTCCAGACTTTCTCTATGGCAGTGACCTGTGAATTCTCTATGTCTATACTTTCTTCTGAATTCAATAATTCTCAACAACTTTATTTTATCATTTCTTAAAATATGATATTCAGTTATTTTGTTTTTATATTTTTTGAGAGTTTCATAATTCTTAAATAAACTCTCCATGTCCTGTTTTCCCAATTCTACTGTTTTAAATACTAACTTGTTCATATGTTCTTTCAATTTTTCTGTCTTCTAAATTAATGTTGTTTCTCTTTGTATCATTGACATTTTGTTTTCTTTTTCATCTGCTCTATTGTCTATGGTAACTCTAACTGAAGCTTCCTAGCTTCAGTTCTTGTCTATCCATTCCACCCTTTATCTATTTCTTTGCTTCTTTTATTATGCCTCCCAATAGCCAATGTCGTCCTTACAGCCATTCAGTATTTGGGTGGGGTGGTGGGAAAGGAGAGTTAACAGAAATATTATTTTTTGGAGTTTTATCCTGAGCTTCTGTTACCTCATAGTATTTCTTCATTGTGTTATTGGTAGGGGGGTCATTTCCTCAGTGTGGTAGAAGCAAGACATGTTTTATGTAAACTGGGCTGGGTATTTTTAAAGGGACAGAGGTACTACCCTTGGGATTTGCATGGCCTGGGGAGCTAGAGTTTTAATTATTGGTTTGCCCTCCTTACTGCCTGAGGAATAAAAGACCCAGACCATGGGAAAGTGGTACTCCAGAGGTTTTAGCAGTATTCCCATTACCCTAGGGGCTACTTTTCCAACCAATTGGTGCCAATTGCTGTGGGGCTTATGAAGGGAGAGTGCTATAGTATTTTAAATTGAGTTAAGAATTGTATACTTTTAAATAGTATTACAAATAATGTTGTTTTATTATAGGTTCTGATCCACAAATGGCTTACTGTATTCTGATGTCAACTTAGACCTAACCTTGAACCTTTCTGCTAAACTACTATACTCTGCCTTTCTCCCTCTCCCCTTCACCCCCCACACACCATGACTACATAGCTAGTGAACATACCATTTTGAGGGGCAATGAACACTGACAATTGCTATTGATGGGATAGTCTTCTAAAGGTGTATGGTGAAGGCTCTTAGTGATTACTGTCTATCTTGCTTGAAGTTAAGTTCTGAGCTTTTTTTTTTAACTCAAGAAGGTCTTCACACATAGCCAGGAGTAGGAGTCCTGTTAGCAATTAATGGTAGCAATTAAAACAACCAATTTGTGGTAGTTGATGGAGGCATTTAGTGATTGTCCACCATACCCATCTGTAGTTTTAAGTTTTCTTTGGCTTAGCAGCTACTGATAAGCCCACATCAGGGTCAGACTTTAGTGGAGAAACAAGTAGATGACACATAGCACAAATTTTTCTTTTAGAAAAATGGTTTTCTACAGAAATTGCCTTTCAATGATATTTTCTTTCTCTACTTTTAAATATTTTCTCTTAACTTTTTCTGGATAATTTCTTACTGAGTTTGAGAGACCTAATTTTTAAACCTTTAACTCCACCATTTTTCTGACTTCTGTATATACATTGTATGATAAATGAAGATAGAAGAGTGATAATCAAGGGATGAATCCTATGGAAAATGGTAACATTCAGGGAACAAAATTATTAAATTTTTACTAGGGCTTACAGAAGCCTAGTCTAGGCCTTGATGAGAGGAGGGGAAAAAGGAGGAAAGCTGAGTGTGTGGGAAAAGAGGACAAAAGAAATTAAACATGCACAATTCACTCACTCAAACATAGCACAAGCATCACATGTATGGAGAGAGAACACTCTCTAACTTATAGCCTCAACTGTAAAACCCATTGATGGGCATTTCCTCCCAACCTTCTGTCCACACTGAAATTGACCTCTGAAAAGTCATATGGCAAATATGAGAGAAAACTTTCTAATTCTTTTATGAGCCCCCACCACTATGTTTCTCCCAAAGATTGTCAGTTAAAAATCAATTTAATCAGTCAGCCTTAAGTCATTTTAGAAAAGGATATTTATCAAGGTGTCAAAATAAGAAAGTTTAGAACAAAATATTCCCCAAAAAAGTATATGACATTCACTCACAAGTACATATAGAGTTCAGGTGAAAATTACTTTGAGCTTACAAAACACATATAGCAATAGAGTAACTCACTTCTCCAGGTTGCTGAACATTGTTTTCTTACCTTTGTGGGTGATGTTAAGAATTTCTCCTTAGATATAATGTAACTTATTAGCTCCTTGTAGTGCTATGAATCTGTGTCCCATTGGTCTTTGACTCCCAATGTACCCTCAGCAGTTGCAGGGATCTTGCAAGGATGTCAGTGGGACAATAAAAGTTCCCTGGACTTCTTGAGCTTGCCATATCCTTCTCTAATCAAGTCTTTGGTGGGGAGGAAACCAAGGTTAAAGCCAAAATGTTCTCTCCCCCCAAGTGACTTCTTCTTAGAAATGTTGGCTGTAATGCTTTCTCTTATTTCATTTTATCTAGGCTTCAAGGGAATAGAAATAGTGCCTACTATATGCCAGGCACTGTGCTAAGCACTTTACAATTATAATCTCATTTCATCCTCACAACAACCCTGTGAGGTAGCTGCTATTATTATTCCCATGTTACAGTTGAGGAAACTGAGGCAAACAGAGGCTAAGTAATTCACCCAGGAACACACAACTAGTAAGTCTCTGAGGACTGATTTGAACTAGTAGGGCTGGGGGGTTGCCATGTACTTGAATTGTCATGTGACATGAAGCTGAGGATAACTTCTATTTAAAAAGTAGAATTTGTTTTTATTTCTGTTCTCATGGAGTATTGGTACAAAATTAAAGTATTCATGTTTTTGGTTCATTTCAGGAGTACTCTTATTTTATCCTTCTTAATGACCGATGCCATCTGGACTGAAGTCTTTTCAGTAAGTAAGGCATTGATATTTCTGCTTTGTTACAAAACATCTTGCCTTCTTGCTGTATTAGAATGTGAAGGAAAGCCACTTACTCTGTTGTCCTCTTAATCAAGCTGATCAAGTAAAGCCAGCCTGCATGCCTACATAGCTCTCTTTGTTAGAGTCATAGTAGTACTTTCATCACACTGTCTAAGATGTTAGCTCAAACAGTGATATTGCTAGATCCCAATTAGCCAGTCTTTCAGGATTCTTGCTAAGGTTTAACATCTTCTCTAGCAGTTTCAGGGTCTATAGAACCCACACTGTACATGACCTGGATAGAACTCCCATGCTGCACATTGCCACAACTTCTCCCTCACAATCCCATGATGGCTAATAGACTAGGCTTTGAGATAAAAATGATGATGGTGGTGATAGTGGTGGTAGTGGTGGTGATGATAAGGATGAGGATCTTGTCATCTCTGCCTATTGTAGTACATGAAGATTTTTTATTTCCTCAAATTCAATAGAGACTACTGGTCTTTATTGTACTGTGATTTCATCAGTGTAGGGAATCTTCTGATAAATAACTTTTTTCTATTAGTGTAAATCAGTACCTTTTTCTCAATTTATAGTCTTAGAGGGTTGCCTGGAACAGGTGAAAAATGACTTGCTGAAAGTCACATAGCCAGTGAGCTTTCAGAAGAAGGACCTAAACCTATGTTTCCTGACCCTAAGGTGAGCTCTCTATGCACTATACAATGTTACCTCTTAGTCATAAGCCTGTAATTTAATGTAATAAAAATTATAAGCATATAATTCAATGTAATAGCCCAAAACTTACTCTTTTGAAATCTAATCTTTTGATTTTAACAAGGAACAAAGTAAAGTCTCAGCTTGATATTGAGACATTGGTATATCCAGATGGGTTCTCTGTGTGAAGGCAATCTGAAATAAAATGAACAAAATAACTAAAGAAAGCTAAGTGGCAAACTCAGATTGGGAAAACTATGCTGCTGTCAATGGAATCCAAGGGCATTTTTTTGCCATTGGAAATGCATATTTGAATTAAGAGGGGAAGGAAGAACAATTGAGTTTTTTTTTCTGCTTCTCCTATACTTTGTAGGTCATAGGTAGAAAAAATCACTATAGAATAATTCCATGTTTCACTCTTAGACCACAAAATTATGTTGAACTCCTTGGCATGAAGACTATCTTAGATTCAAAAGATTTCTTTTAAAGACAAAAAACATTTCAAGCAGCTCATAACTTGGTAGTTTTGAACAATTCCAATAAGTTCAAACTGACTTGTTAATTAGCACTCTAAACTTATAGAAATGCAAATAATTCCTCTGGACATAAAATGAATTATAGCTTCTGATCCTGGGTCATTTCTCATGAATAATACCTGATGATAGGGACTGAGCAAGATGTCAGATTAGAGGCAGCCACCCATTTGAACTTTCCCAACATTCCCCTCCAAACAACTCTAAAATAACACCTCCAATCAAATTGTTGAGTGACAGAGACAACAAAAGGTCAGAGTAAGACATTTTTCTGGCCTAAGAAAACTTAAGAATTTGGAAGAAGTCAGTGACAGTGGGATTGAAGCCTGTCCCAAGCAACAGTGGCTACAGCAGTAGCAGTAACTCCAGCTCTCAGCCCAGAAATGTTAAAAGGGTCAGAAAATGTCAGAAATATTAAAGTGCTGGCACTGGGTACACTTGACACTACTTTGCAACTTTATTGCCAATATATAGTTCTGGGTCATAGATAGGGTGCAGAAGAGTGTTGGTGGTTGGTCACAAGAGAGCAGGAGCCCTGGCCAAAGTTCTAGGGAAAAGAGAACACTAGGGCTTGTAGCTTCAGGGGATGAGGGGCCCTTCCCAGGCAAAGACCAGAGCATAAACCAGGAGAACAGTGATCACATCTCTCTCAGAATCACACCACCTTGAAAGCATCCAAAACTTGCAGACCCCCAGAACTAGCTCTGAAAACAGCAGCACAAAAAACCTGAAGTTTGAGATAGTGCCTCCCACCCTCAGGTGAGCAGAGCCCAACCTTGGCATAAAGTTCAAAGTCAAGAAATAGTCTAGAAAAAAATGAGCAACCAAAAAACATTGACCTTAAAAAGTTGCTACAGTGGCAGGGAAGACCAAGACATAAACTCAGAAGAAGACAACAATATGAAAACAGCTACCCAAAAAAAGCCTCAAAGAAAAATGCTAATTGGATCCAAACCCAACAAGAATTCTTCAAAGAGTTAAAGGAAGAGATAGGAATGGTAGAGGAAAAATTGAGGAAATGAGAGTGATGCAAGAAAATTGTGAAAAAAGAATTAACAGCTTGGTAAAAGAGGCACAAAAATATTGAAGAAAATAACACCTTTAAAAAAAAAAGAATTAGCCTAATAGTAAAAATGCACAAAAATTCACTGAAAATAAGAACTCCTTAAAAAGTACAATTGGTCAAATTTAAAAGGAGGTACAAAAATTCACTGAAGAAAACAACTCCTGGAAAAGAATTGTCCCATTGGAAAAAAAATATGAAATCTCAGTGAAGAAAATAATTCCTTAAAAATTAGAATTGAGCTAATGACATCAAGAAACAATAAAACAATAAAACAATCAATAAATAAAACACAATCAAAATTATGAAAAAATAGAAGAAAATGTGAAATATGTCATTGGAAAAACAATTGACCTAGAAAATGGATTAAGAGATAATTTAAGAATTGTTAGAATACCTGAAAGCTGTGATCAGAGCCTATACATCATATTTTAAGAAATTATTAAGGAAAACTGCCCTGATGTCCTAGATCCAGAGGGTAAAATAGAAATTGAAAAAATCCACTGATTAGCTCCTGAAAGAGATTCCAAAATGAAAACTCCCAGGAATATCATAGTCAAATTCCAGAGCTCTCAGGTCAAAGAGAAAATACTTCAAACAGTCAGAAGGAGAGAAAGAGAGAGAGAGAGAGAGAGAGAGAGAGAGAGAGAGAGAATAGCTATAGTCCTGACTGCCATTTGCTACTGTGTGACCTGGGACAAGTCCCTTCACTTCTCTAGGCCTAATTTTTCTCATTTTTAAGATAAAAGAGTTGTACTAGATCATGATTTTATATTCTTTTTTTTAAGGCCATTGGGGTTAAGTGACTTGCCCAGGGTCACACAGCTAGTAAGTGTCAAGTGTTTGGTCTGAGGCCAAATTTGAACTCAGGTCCTCCTGACTTCAGGGCTGGTGCTCTATCCACTGCACCACCTAGCTGCCCCACTAGATCATAATTTTAAAGCTGATATGTCATCTAGTCCAACCCCCCTCATTTTACAGATGATGAATCAAGGCCCAAAGAGGTTAGATAATGTATCTGAAGCCCCACAACTAATGTATCTGAAGCCCCACAACTAATAATTAACAGAGTCAAGATTTGAACCCCAAAACTACTAACTCAAAATTCTGTTTCCTTTCTTCCACTGTACCACCATTGTAGGCAGATGATCTGTAAGGTCACTTTCAACTTGGATTCTATGATTCTCAGGATTTTTCAATCTCTTTCTCATAAAACTTATCTTCTCTGGGCATGATACTACGAACAAGAGTGATAGAGATAGTGTAGTAGAGACCTGAAAAGCGTCAGAGTCTTATTGTATTCTAACTCTTCTCTTCCCTTTCTCTGAGACATCTGTTAGCACTCAAACCCAGACCCATAGCTTGAGTTTCTTCAATGTACAATTCGTGGTTCCATACATAGTTTATCTCTCTCCTAGGAGGGTCTTCCACACTGAACACATACAAACATCCAGATCATGTGTCTGTCCATTCCCATGAGCACGCTGCTACTGGGGACCCTTGCTCAACATACATGCTACCCTAGTATATTAATGAGTGCAATGCCTCAGTGCCTCCCGGTGACAAGGTAGGGAGAGAAAATTGGCTGCCTCAATCCAGTGCAGTTCTTTCCCAGAAATAACATGAACCAAAAGAAGGTGAACCAAAGAGAGGACAGGAGGACAAACATCCAGGTTCCAAGAAAAACGTCTGGAAGAGTTGAACTCAGACCACCGACCTTCTCCAAATTGCACTGAAGACTTCAAAAAATCTTAGATTCATATTCTTTGGAGCTTGAAGGGACTTCAGAAATCAGACATTAAGTAGCAAAGCTGAGATTAAAATAAAAATCTTCAGTCTCCAAATCTACAGCTCTTTAACCATATATAGAGTTAAAAGGCTCTTTAGAGTTAAAAGTGCTAATCCTGCCTCCTACTCAGTGAAAGAATTTTTTTTTAACCCGGAAAGACTTATACAAACTGATGCAAAGTGAAATGAGCAGAACCAGGAAAACACTGTACACAGTATCAACAATCTTGTGTGATGACCAACTATGAATGACCTGGCTCTTCTCAGCAACACAATGGTCCAAAACAAGTACAAAGGACTCATGAAGGAAAATACTACCCATATCCAGATTAAAAAAAAAAACTGGTGGACTCTGAATACAGATCAAAGAATATTTTTTCACTTACTTTATCCTTTTTTCATGTTTTTTTTACCTTTTACTCTCTGTTCATTCTTTCACAACTGTGACTAATCTGAAAATATGTCTTACATGATAGCACATATGTAACCTATATCAAATTGCCTACCATTTTTGGAAGAAAGAGGGGAGGAAGAAAGAGAAGTTTGGAACTCAAAATCTTTTAAAAATGAATGCTAAAAATTGTCTTAACATGTAATTGGGGAAAAATACTACTTTAAAAAAAGATTTTAGATAGAGGACTGGACTTGGGGTCAGGAAAACCCAAGTTCAAATCCTACCCTAGACCCTAGTAGTTATGTGACCCTGGGAAAGTCACTTAACTTTTGTCTGCTTCAGTTTCATCATTTGTAAAGTAGGCATAATAATATCAATGATCTCACAGGCTTGTTATGATAAAATGGGATAAAAAATGTAAAATACTTTGCAAACATTGAAGTAATATATAGATGTTATTACTTTTATTAGACCCCTTTCTATGAAGTGCATCTCTATCATAGGGTGTTGTAAAAATCAAATGTGATAAATATAAAATATTTTGCAAACCTTAAAATGCCATGTAAAAGTCAGCTGTTGTTTGTTGGTTGATTGTTGTTGTTGTGGTTGTACTCCTCCTCCTCCTCCTCTTCCTCCTCATCTATCTGTCTGTATTCTATCTAGATGAAAAGACCCTACACCAGAGCTTATTTTCCAATCAATCAATAAAAAAATAGTCATTACTCATGTACCATGTGCCATGCACTATGGTAGGTCCTAAGGATACAAAGACAAAAAGCAAAATGATCTCTGCCCTCAAGTACCTCACCTTCTAATGAGAGAGACAAAATGCACATGCACATGCACACACACACACACACACACACACACACATACACACTCATTAAAAAGATCTCATGGTATAAAATAATTTTTTCAAATATAGAAATTATTTGAAAAATGGCATAATGTAAGGTATAATTGAAAGATAGTATATATTGTATATATACAAAAAGTATTTATAAAACACATACTAAGAGCATATAAGGTAGCAGTGTGCAAGTAAGAAGAGGCTTTAGAAGCTGAGGGGACTATAAAAGGCTTAATGCACAAGTGAGAGTTTTGTTGAATTTTGAAGGAAACCAGGGATTCCAAAAGACATAGGTGAGAAAAGAGAGCATTCTCAGTATGACAGACAGCCAGTGCAAACACATGGAGGTGGGAGACTGAATATATGAGTGAAGAACAGGGTACAACAAGACCAAATTGTAAAGTGTGTAGAGGGGAGTAATGTGGATAGGTAGGTCGGGACAAGATTATGAGTAGTTTTAATATTCAAACAGAAGATTTTATAGTTGCTCCTAGAAGTGATAAGGAGCCACTGGAATTTATTGAATAAAGGGACTGACATAGTCTACTTGAGCTTTAGGAGAATCATTTTAGACACTGTGTGGAAAAGGGTTAGAAATTCTATATCTTGAAGCTGATGCCAAGCAGGTAGGCTATTGCAATAGTCTGGGAAGAAGTGATGGGAGCCTGAACTATCATAGTGGCCTTATAAGCAAAGGGAGGGACATGGGTATGAGATGTTGTAGAGATAAAGGTGGCAAGATTTGGCAGCAGTTTGGAAATATGAAGTGACAGGAGTCAAAAATGACAAACTCTAGTAATAGGAGGAATAGTGGTGACCTCAGTAGGAATAGAGAAGTCTAGAAAGAGGATGGGTTTGGAGAAAAATAAAATTATTTCTCATTTGAACATATTGGTTTTGGGACATACCTGGGGCATCCAGTTTTAAATACCCAGTAGACAAATGTAGTTGCAGGACTGGATTTCAGAAGAGAGACTGGGGCTAGATATAATTATGAGAGTCATCTGAATAGAGATGATAATTTAACTCATGGGAGCTAATGCAGTCACCAAATTAGAGAATAGAGAGAAAGGAGAAGAGGATCCAAGGTAGAGTTAAGAGGTATGCCCATAATTAGAAGATAAGATATTAATTATATCCGGGAATGGAGACTGAGAAGGCACACTAGTACATTGTTGGTGGAGCTGTGAAATAGTACATCCACTTTGAAAACAATATGAAATTATGTAAATAAAGTGACTAAAATATTCACACCCTTTGAATCAAAGTCTTCATTACTGGGCTTTTATCCCAAGGAAGCCATTAATAAGAATAAAGTTCCCATATACTCCAAAGTATTTATAACAGCATTTTTTGTAATTACTAAGAATTGGAAATAAAGCAGGTGCCCATCAATTGTTACATAAATGTAATGGAATATTACTTTGTTATAAGAAATGAGTTGTGTCATAATTTTAAAGAAGATGGAAAGATCTACATGAATTGATACAGAGTGCAATAAACAGAGACAGGAAAATATTACCCACAATAGCTACAACAATGCAAGTGAAAATAACAATCACACGACAACAAATCAAAAGCGAATGTAACAAAATATATAAAAATCAAGCATGATAAATGAAGAGATATGAGAGGACACCCCCAAGTCACCCTTTCCTGGAGATGAGAAGTCTATAGGTGTTACATATCATTTTTTTTCAGACTTCTTCAATGTATCAATCAGTTAAGATGATTGTTTTTCGTCTTTGAAACTATTACTTGTTATATGTGATGGCTCTCTGGGAGGGGCAGGAAGAGAAATACTGAGGATAATATTGATAATGTAAAAAATAGAAAACATCAATAAAAACTTATTTTTAAAAGAAAATAATTGGTACTACAAGGTAGAATATTGTAAATGCCACATTGGTAGCATTGCCTGTAAGAAAGGGAAAGCCCCAGAATCCAAATTCAGCAAAACTATCTTTAAAATCTATCCATCTTTCCAGATCAAGGATTCCACTCATTTGTCTAATAATTAACTATAAAACTTCATAGATTTTAATTCCTTTTATTTTTCCAAATAAGAATGTAATTATTTTCAGATTCCTTGCTGAGATCGCTCTGTAGAGAATTTTCCTGCACCCTTATCTAGATGTCTGCTCTAATCATTCCAAACTACGTGCTCTAAGAAAATTTACCTTGACAGCAATTAAGCATGCAAATGAGCTGCCCATTTATTTTGGTTCTGGGAATAGAAAAGATCATTAATCAAATTTATAAATGCTATGAAAAAATTTCTTCCATGTTCATTAAAAGTCATTATGAAAATGTTATCTCTGGGCTTAGCTGACAGTTTTAAACTTAATGTGGCTTTTAATCAATGGCAGCAAAATAGAATCTTTCACCAGTGGGCAACTAAAGGTAGGTAAATCGACACCAACTAAAATGTTCTTTTCTTCCTTGGGCTTAACAACTTCTTGCTCTGGACAGAGAGGGCAGCTAGCTTCCTGGCCCTTACCCTAGGAATAAACTAACCCAGTTCCTGGACCATGCTCTAATGCCCCTATAGGATAGTCTATGGACATGACAAAGGAAGTCTCATTAGAAATTCCCACTAGGTAAAACGGAAAAGAGCCACAAGTCAGGCTCAGCCTCAAAGAGTACTACTCCTCATATGGGAAAGAAAATTCACTAGCTAGTTGACACTTCAGTTTACTTGATTAACCTACTATCTTGTATCTCACAAGTAGTTAAAATATAGTACCGTAACAGAGTAAGGAATGGAAGGGATAGAAGAAGATGGATCCAGAGTCCACATCTATTAGGATTTGGAGTCAGGGTGGGACAATTTTATATAATTTTATCTTCTTCTAACCCTTCTTTTCATTATACTTGAAGTCAAGGAAGTATACTTCACAAGGTCATTCTTTGTTTACAAGGTTATAATTTCTAAAGGCTCCAAAAATATTTAAGCAATCTTTCTCTGGAGCACAATAGTTAAGAATTTATTAGCATTATTTAATTATCTAATGGGTAAACTGAAGCAAAAAAAAAGTTAAATCTCTCCAGGTCAAAAAGAGAGAAATTTGGAAGGATTTACCTACTATGATCCTTAAGAAACACTTGTTTCCTTATTATTAACAGTATATTAAGAATATGCTGGGAGCAGCTAGGTAGCACAGTGGATAGAGCTCTGGCCTTGGAGTCAGGAGGACCTGAGTTCAAATCTGGCTTCAGACTTTTGACACTTACTAGCTGTGCAAGTCACTTAATGCCAATTGCTTCACCAAAAAAGAAAGAAAAGAATACACTAGTATTAGTTTTTAACAGTCACAATATTTGCCCAGCCAAAAAAAAATTAACAAAATTGTTTGGCCTAAGTAGATTGTTGAGGTCTGAAAAATGTGGTTTGATACGTAGTTTACATTGTCTTGAGATGGCTATATTTGGTTTTCTATGTATATATATGTTTCTAACTTAGTACTTTCCCTGCCTAGTTCTCCCAGTTACTACTAGCCAAATAGAGAGAATTGAGGCAATAAAGTTTTTAATTCAGTTAGTGAGAGAGTTGAAGCAAAATTATTTTCCTATAAATCCTCACTTCACTTTGGTAAAAACCTGATCTTAAAAGCAAATCCTAACATCATTATGATCACCTGAGGCTTTCATCAGAGACATTTCCTTTCCTAGAGACTACCTTCACTGAAAAACACACATATAACTAGTTGTAAATTAGAGATCTTCATTTTCCAAATGGTATCTGTTGCCATGGCAGCTATACCCCCCACACACATGTACTTCCTACTGAAAAACTGATTAGTTTCTGAACCTGGAGAATGGATGGTGGAGAAGTTACTCAATAATTGGCTTCAACTCCATAAAGGGTTAAGATGATTATAGGGCAAAAAGTAAAGAGTAAAATGCAAGGAAGATAATTTCAATTGCATCAAGAGAAAATATCTTAAAAGCAAATGATAACTTTGTGATTCATGGTTAAAGATACTGGTTGTAAGATAGAGAAAGGTTTTGGAATCATTGATAGTGGTGATCAACACTGAAGGATAAATATAACTGATATTGGGACCTGGACCTATGCTAGAGTCCTGGACAAGTCCGTCTACATGGACCATTTTTTTTAATGATGCCACATAACTTGAGACTATTTTGTAATTAAACTGACTTCAGAACTGAAAGAGATGAAAAATTGATTATGTACCTAAGGATAAGGGAGGAGAATACCCTGGGATTGGAGTCAGAAGACCTCAGTTCCAAACTAGACTCTGCCATTTGCTACCTGTAAGACCCTGGAGAAGTCATTTATTCTCTATGCTTTAGTGTCCTCTTCTGTAGAATGGGGGAGGAGGTTAGGTCATTTAGGTCACTTCTAAGGTCCCTTCCAACTCTAAATCTAGGTAGATCTTGTCGGCTGAAGAGAATGAAGTGAAACAACCATACCCTAACCTTTGGCAACATGGATGGAGTGCTAACACTTGGAGTCAGAAAGACCTGTTTTCAAGTCCTGTCTCAGATATTTATAATATCTGATGATATTATGATATCTAATGATAATAAAGGCTGGGGATGGTGACTCACACCTTTAATACCTCCTTCTGGGGAAACTGAGCCTGAGGAATCACTTGGGCTTAGGAGTACTGAGCTGCAGTGTGCTAAATGTATCAGGTATCTGCACTGTCACCAATCCAATATGTTGAGCCCAAGGAAGGGCTTACAGAAGGCCAAGGCAGGATTGGGCCTGTGAGTAGTGATTGCACTTCTAGCCTGGTTGAGATAGAGACCTAGATTCAAAAAAGAAACTCTTTTTGAGCATTTCTAGCTGTGTGACCCTTGGCAGGTCATTTAATCCTGTTTGCCTCAGTTTCCTCATATATAAAATAGGCTTGCGAAAGAAATGGCAAACCACTCTGGTATCTTTGCCAGGAAAATCCCAAATGAAATTATGAAGAGTTGGACATGACCGAAAATAACTGAGTAACAACAAACCTTATAAATGAAAAGAGGATCTTTTCCTCTCCAATAGAGCGTTTCTGATGCGCTTGATACATGCCAGCCTTTTTGCTAAGTCTTGGGGATAAAAAGAAAAGAAAGTAAAGTAATCCCCATCAGTCAACAAGCATTTATTCCCTAGTTGCAGGAGCAGAGTCAATGTTTGGAGGAGGAAGGATGAGGAAGAGGAGGTCAATAACCAAAGTAGCAAGTGACATTGTTTGGAGATAACCAGGAAGTTTTATTGCTATTAAGTCATTTTTCAGTTCTGTCTGACTCTTTGTGACCCCATTTGGGGTTTCCTTGGCAAAGATACTGGAGCAGTTTTGTCATTTCCTTTTCCAGATCATTTTAAAGATGAGGAAACTGAGGGAAATAGAGTTAAGTGACTTGCCCAGGATCACACAGCTAGAAAGCATCTGAGGCAGGATTTGAACTCACAAAGATGAGTCTTCCTAACTCCAGGCTGGACACTCTATCCACTGTGCCACCTACCTGCCCCTCCAGCCAGGAAGTGTTTTTCAACAAATCCCTAACTCCTAAAGTTTTCAGTTTACTTATATGTAAAAATGAGGGGTTTTAGTCAATAGTTTTAATTTTAAATCTATTATTCTATGATACCATGCTATATGAACACTCAGAAGTTTTGGGCTGGAGGCATGGTTTCCATACCTTCATGATCAGGGTCACAAAATTCCAAAGACCAACCCCAAATCTAGATCCTCTTTTCATTTATAAGGTTTGTTGTTTCTCAGTCGTTTTTAGTCATGTTCAATTCTTCGTAATTTCATTTGGGATTTTCCTGACAAAGATACCAGAGTGGTTTGCCATTTCCTCTCCAGCCCATTTTATTTATGAGGAAACTGAGGCAAACAGGATTAAATGACCTGCTGAGGGTTACACAGCTAGTAAGTGTGTGAGGTCAGATTTGAACTAAGGAAGATAAGTCTTCTTGGTGTACTTTACAGTGCCACCTAGCTGCCCACATAAAAGGTAACATGGAATAATAGGATTTAGACTTGAAAGAGAGCATAGAGACTCTTTCCCCCCATGAATTTAAGCATCTTTATTTTTCTTATTTTCCAAAAAGATTAGGCTTAATAGGTTGCACTATGTTTAAAATTATGTTGGAAGAATTATGGCCTACATTAATGGCCAACTGGTGGTTGATAGGAAGTGCTACCTGGTTAGATTAGACAAAGTCTAGTATAGACATCAGAATGATTTCCTTGAATATTATTGAGAATAGGAAAAACTAGCATCTTCTGGAGTGAGGCACAAAAAAGGTGATCTGGAGCAATGTTTCCTTCCTGACCCAGTGGTAAAGCATAAAAAGACAAATGGGACACACATATACATATATATGTCTATATAATGAATGTTGTATTACATATAGACTACATCTATTAATGAGCACTAGCATATATATACACACATATACATACATACACATATATATGTATATGTGTGTATACATATCCTATATATAGGATATGTGTAGGATATATGTGTGTGAATGATCTTTGGTTTCATGAACTAGAAATGTTTAGTCCTGAAAGGAGAATCAATCAATCAATCAATGAATAAACATTAATTAAGCACCTAGTATGTGCCAGGTATTGTACTAAGCAGTAGAGATACAAAAAGACGAAAAAAACAGTACCTACCCTCAAGGAGCTTATAGTCGAATGAGAGAGACAACATGCAAACAAATATACACAAAACAAATTTTATACAGGATAAATAGGAGATAAGTAACAAAAGAAAGGCACAAGAAATAAGAGGGATAAGAGTAGGCTTCCTGTAGAAGGTGGGATTTTAGTTGGGACTTAAAGGAAGCCAGGAAAGTCAGTAGTTGGAGCAGAGGAGAGTGTTCCAGGCAAGGGGTACAGCCAGACAGAATGCCCAAAGCTGAGAGATGGAAGTCTTGTTCATAGAACAACCAAGAATCCAGTGTCACTGGTTTGGAGAATATGTGTTGGGTAAAAGATGTAGGAAGACTGGAAAGATAAGAAGAGGCTAGGTTATGAAGGGTTTTGAATACCAAACAGAGCATTTTGAATTTGCTTCTAGAGGCAAGAGAGAGTCACTGGAGTTTACTGAGTAGGGGCTGACATGATTGGACCTGGGCTTTAGGAAAATCATTTTAGTGGCTGTTTGAAAAATGTATTGAAGTGAGGAAAGACTTGAGGCAAACAGACCCATCAAAAGACTCTTGCATTAATCAGGGTATGAGGTGGTGAAGGTCTGCACTACAGTGGTAATACTGTCAGAGGAGAGAAGGAGACATAAAGGCATACCCTGTTTTATTGTACTTTACTTTATTGCACTTTACAGCTATTGCATTTTTTTTTTACCAATTAAAGGTTTGTGGCAACCCTGAGTTGAGTAAGTCTATCAGTGCCATTTTTTTTTCAACAGCATATGCTCACATCATGTCTTTGTCTCACATTTTGGTAATTCTCACAATATTTCATACTTTTTCATTATTATAATGTCTTTTATGGTGATCTGTGATCAGTGATCTTTTGTGTTACTCTTATAATTGTTTTAGAGTGCCAAGGACTCAGCCCACATAAAATGGCAAACCTAATTGATAAATGTTGTCTGTTCTGACTGCTCCATTGACCAACAATTCCCTCATCTCTCTCCCTCTCCACAGGCCTCCCTATTGCTTGAAACACAATGATCTTGAAGAATATTAAATAAACTTATTTGATAAAGTAGTGGCAGGGTTTGAAAGAATACACTCCAATTTTGAAAGAAGTTCTACTGGAGGTAAAATGCTATCAAACATCATCTCGTGCTACAGAGAAATCTTTCATGAAAAGAAGAGTCAATTGATGCAGCAAATTTCATTATTGTCTTATTTTAAGAAATTGTCATGGCCACCCCAGCCTTCAACAACCACTACCCTGATCAGTCAGCGGCCATCAATATCAAGACAAGACCCTCCACCAACAAAATGATTATGATTTGCTAAATGTTCAGATGATGGTTAGCTCTTTCTTTTTTAGCAATGAAGTATTTTTTTAAATTAGGATATGTATATTTACAGACATAATATTATAGACACACATAATAGACTACAGTATAATGTAAACAGAACTTTTACGTGCACTGGGAAACCAAAAACATTGTGTGACTCGCTTTATTGTAACATTTTCTTTATTGCAGTGGTCTGCAACTGAACCCTCAATATCTCCAAGGTATGCCTGAATTCAAGAGATGTTGCAAAGGTGAAATCAGAAATCAGCAGGCCTTGGCAACAGTTCAGTTATAGTGGGTGAGAGATAGTGAGGAATCCAAATTGACTCCTATGTTGTGAGCCTAAGGGACTAGGAGAATGCTGTGGAGCTCTACAGTAAAAGGGAAGGTTGGGTGGGAGAGGGAATGAGTTCTGTTTGGCCATATTTATTTTAAGTTGTTTATTGAACATCCATTTGAAATGTCTGAAAGTTGCAGACGTGAAATTGGAGTTAGAAAAGTGATTGGGTGGGGGGTAGCTAGGTGGTGCAGTGGATGGAGCACCAGCTCTGGAGTCAGGAAGACCTGAGTTCAAATCTGATCTCAGACCAGACACTTGACACTTATTAGCTGTGTGACTCTGGGCAAGTCACTCAACTTCAATTGCCTCACCAAAAAACAAACAAAAGAAAAAGAAAGAAAAAGAAAAGAGACCGGGGCAGGACAGGTAGATTTGAGAATAATAAACATAGAGATGATAACTAAAACCATGGGAGCTGATGAGATAACCAAGTGAAGTAGTATAGAGGCAGAAGAGAAAAGGGCCCAGGACAAAATTAAGGGACATCTACAGTTAAAGGGCATGATCTGGAAGAAGAACCAGCAAAGGAGACAGAGGAGCGATCAAATAGTTGGGAGGGAAACCAGAAGAGAGAGATGTCCCAAAAACTTAGAGAGAAGACACTATCAAGGAGAAGAGAGTGATCAACAGTGTCAAAGGCTGCAGAAGGGTCAAGGGGAATGAGGACTGAGAAAAGGAGATTGTTAATAATAGAGAGGAGAAGAGAGTGACTGTAGCTTTCCAGTATTTGAAGGGCTAACATATGATAAACATATTAGAATTGTTCTACTTGGGATCAGAGGCCTGAATTAGGAGCAAGAAGTGGGAATTAGGATATATTTAAGCTCAATGCAATGGAAAATTTTTAATTGAAGCAGTTAAAAATGGAGTGAGTTGTCTCCAGAGTTGATGGGTTCCCCTTTACTTACTAGAAATGCTCAAGCAAAGCCTGGCTGATCACTTTCTGGGGCTGTTGTAGAAATGATCCCTGTTTAGGAAGAGTTTGAACTAAATATTTTCTAGGACCCTTTCCAACTCTGAAATTCTGTGAATCTGAGGTTATATGACTTTGTTAAGGTCAAGGAGGAAGTCGGTGATAGATCTAGTAGAGAAAAACAGGTCTCTTGTTTCCTCAATGAATACTGTTTCTTTAATACTATAATGGAGTATTTGCAAATAACTTTGATGGTAAAATCGAGGATAAAAGTAAAGGATGAGAGAAAATATATTTTATATCATAAAGGTCAGAAGAACCACCATAGGTCCAGCAACTGGAGGCCTTTCAAAGCTCACAAGGGCATAACCTGCTCTATTCCATCTTTGATATTTATTCACCTAAAATGAAGAAAGAATACACTCAAAAGAAACCAAAAAAAAAGTGACACCATAAGTTCACTGCCACATGATGGCTGGTTGGAGAGAGGGCAGCCAGTGGTAGGCAACATATTTTTGCCACTTCCTCATTTGCTGACTCAACATACCTACTCTCTCCTCTTGGAGCTTTTTTCCTTCCTCACTCAAAAGCCAACAGGAAAGAGAGAGCTTTCATTTGCTCAATTCTTTTGTATTCAGATTCAATTCTGGGTCATCAGCCAGTTAAAAAGGCATTTGTCACTCCACAGTAACCTAAAAGGAAATGGAATACTTGCTGAATGTTTTGAATGAGGGAGGCAAAGGACCCCATCCCTTCCATTGTGCATTTCTGGAAAGAGGTTCACCCAATCTCCATTAGGATTAACAGCCAGCACAGTATATTGGACATGCCAAATGAACTGGAACCTCATTATGTAATGTCAGTTATTTTATGCCTTGTCTCTCCAAGTAGACTGTAAGACAGAAAGGATCATCTTATACATAAGTACTGTCTCTCTATATTAGAATGTAACTTCCTTAATGGCAGAGGTTTCTTTTTTTTATTAGTTTTCCTGGTGCTTACATTGTCTGGTACATACTAAGCAGCTAATCATCACTTTTTCTTTTATTCTTCTTACTGTGTTAATGCAATAGAGATTACAATAGAAAAATAAAGAGCAGGTACTCAACAAATATGTTGAATGAATGGAAACACTCGACCAAATGATAATTTACAGAAGCTTCACATTCAAAAAGATTGAAAATCCCTGATCTCAAGATAGCAGTCAAGTGTCACATTTTTATGGTCCTTTAGGAATGTTACAAAACATTGTATGTATAGTACCTCATTTTGACTTTCATGACAATACTAGGAGGTAAACAGAGTAGTTATTACTTGCTCTAATGTTATATATTATTCCCATTTTAAAGATGAGAAAACTGAGCCTTGGTTAGGCTAACTGACCTGCCCAACTAGTTGTTGTTGTTTGTCTTTCATTCCTGAAGAGGACCATGACATCATGGAGGTGATGCCATGACATGCAAGTGAATTGAATTTAAGTGAGGGAGGGTTCTGCAAAGTCACCAGCCTCACATTCTCCTCTGGAGCCATCTGGGTCCAGTAGCTAGATACATATCAGGACAACTGGAGATGGCCCCAGATGGGGTAGAAGACCTTGGCCTTTTAAAACTAAGGTCTTTAGCTTTAAAATCTAGCCAATATCTTGACAGTAACATTCAGATTCCTTAAGAGTCGGCCCAATATAATGGATGTTCTAATAAACCTTGTCTTTGGCTGAAAGAAGACTTGGGTAGAATTCTTTTGGGCAGGACCATGTGTTGTGATATTAGGGTCCCAGAACCCCTGAACCCCTAAACCTCATCATTTTGGTGGCCTGTATGGGGAAACTGCCTAACCTCAAGTTCTTCTGTAGCCAAGACTGGAAGGTATGTAAGCCTCCCCCCTCACCTTGCTCTGCAGTTGGGGTGGCTCTCCAAGCACCAAGGCTTGGAAGTGCTTTTTGGGCAGACAGTTATGAAGCTGTCTTGCACTCGGCCTGACACTCTCAACCTCTTGGTCCACTGGGTCAGTTCAAGGTCATGGACCTGGGTACGCCTTCCACAGCATAGAAGACAAGGATGGACACCCTATCCAGAAGCGTATGCCCAAATCTGTCAGTACTCTTGGCGCTAGAGAATTGGGAAAAACTGCAGTTGCTTTTTGGTTCCCTAAGGCTTACTTACTCCCTTCCCTCTACACCCCTGAATTCTCCTTCATGGAGGTTACAAGGGAAAGTTAGAACAGCTAAAAATATCTTGGCAGATTCTAGAGGTTTTGTGATTGATCATTAAGGAGTTTGGAACTCCTCCTTACAACCCTGGTCACTCTTTTCTCCCACTCCCTTCCCTTGAGTCAAGAGGGTATCTGTTAACCCCTTTCATAAGACAAGAGAGTTTCACCCTTTATCCCTCACCTTTGATTTTGCCCTCCCTACCTGGGAAAGGAAGGCGGGAGAAGGGGCAGCAGCTACAGCATGCATCCCACTGGCAATGGCCTTGGACCCTGGGGCAAACTTTGCCTGGAAGCATCACCCAGGTTCAGCACATCCTGCTCAAGGTAAAGAAGCTAGCCTTTGAACTTGAGAAAGCATGCTCTTTTTAAAGTTGTAGTTTTAACTGTTAATGGTGAGATGTTGATTCTCTGTGTAAAGTAATTTGGAAATGCATTTAACAAACTGAAGTCACCTGATTGGTAATGAGTTTGTTTCAAGTTTCAAATTGATGAACTTTTTGTATCAGTTATGTCAAGCAACTTTTCATAATTTGGTTACTGCTAAAATAATTTGGCTATTGTTGGTTATTGTTTTATATATTTATTTATTTATTCATTCATTCATTCATTTATTTATTTTTTATTCATTCATTCATTTATTTATCTATTTATTTATTTATTTATTTATTTTGAATTATCAACAATCACTTCCATAAGCTTTTGAGTTTTAAATTTTTCTCCCACCCCTAGATGGCATGCAATCTGATATAGGCTATAAGTATACACATTCCTATTAAACATATTTTCACATTAGTGATGTTGTAAGTAAGAATTAGAACCAATAGGAAGAACCACCAGAAAGAGGAAACAAAACACAACAGAAGAAAAAAAATAGCAAATAGTATGCTTTGATTTGCATTCAAACTCCATAGTTATTTCTTCTTTGTGGTTGGCATTTTTCATCACAAGACCTTTGGAGATGTCTTAGATCCTTGTATTGCTGAGAAGGGTTAGGTTTATCAATATTAGTCATTGCACAGCTTGACTGTTACTGTGTATGACTTTCTCCTGGTTCTGCTCACTTCACTCAGCATCAGATCATACAAGTCTTTCCAGGTTTTTCTGAAGTCAGCCTGTTCATCATTTCTTATATCACAATAGTATTCCATTACATTCATATACCACAACTTGTTCAGCCATTCCCCAGTTGATGGATATCCTCTCAATTTCCAATTCTTTGCCACGACAAAAAGAGCTGCTATAAATATTTTTGTGCATGTAGGTCCTTTTCCCATTTGTATGATGTCTTTGGGATACAGCCCTAGAAGTAGTATTGCTGGGTCAAAGGGTATACACATTTTTGTAGCCCTTTGGGCATAGTTCCAAATTGCTCTCCAAAATGGTTGGATCATTTTACAACTCCACCAACAATGCATTAGCACTCCAATTTTCCCACATTTTCTCCAGCATTTATCATTTTCCTGTTTTGTCATGTTGGCCAATCTGATAGATGTGATGTGGTATCTCAAAATTGTTTTCATTTGCATTTCTCTAAGCAATAGTGATTTAGAGCATTTTTTCATATGACTATAGATGGCTTCAATTTCTTCATCTGAGAACTGCCTGTTCATATCCTTTGACCATTTATCAATTGGGGAATGACTTGTATTCTTATTTTGTATCGTATTTGACTTAATTCTCTATATATTTTAGAAATGAGGCCCTTATCAGAGAGACTGGTCCTAAAAATTCTTTCCCAGTTTTTTACTTTCCTTCTAATCTTGGTTGCATTGGCTTTGTGCAAAAACTTTTCAATTTAATGTAATCAAAGTTATCCATTTTGCCTTTCATAATGTTCTCTGTCTCCTGTTTGGTCATGAATTCTTCTGTTCTCCATAAATCTGATAGGTAAACTATTCCTTGCTCTCCCAGTTTGCTTACAGTATCAGCCTTTATATCTAAATCATGAACCCATTTTGCCTTTATTTTGGTATATGGTGTGAGATTTTGATCAATGTCTAGTTTCTGCCATACTCTTTTCCAGTTTTCCCAGCAGCTTTTCACTGTTGGTTATTGTTTTAATGTGTAAACTTGCCAGAAAGCTTGTTTGGGTTATGTATGGCTTGCTGAGAATTTGCAAGTGTATAGAAATCTCTAATTTCTTTTTACACCAGGACAAATTTAAGTTTGAAATGTAAATCCTGGAAAAGTTTTTCCTAAGCTGTGATTAGTGAAACTCACTGTGTGAGGTAAAAGCTCATAGGATTTTATTTTGAGTTGTCTGATGGATCATAATAATCCATCCATAATCAATAATCCACCATCTGAGAGAAATGCCACAAGCTACTCAGAGAGAATGTGATACTGGTGGGAAGTCAGCATCAGGAAAAGCTGAGAGGACAATTTTAGCTTCAGTCTAAGATGGGATCCTCCTGGCTCAGTTTCCCCATTATGATCCTTTGAAAGGTATGTTACCCACCTGGCTATTCCTGAGTCTGACTATGAGGTAGATTTGATACTGCATGGTTGGAAAACTGAATCATCTGAATCCAAACAGAGCTAAGGATGTTTTATCCTCTCAAAGTTGGGCCCTAAATCGAGTCCTTGCTTTATACCTGGGCCCTCCAGTCTTTTCTGTCAGATTTGTGTCTTACACACTACAGGCCATTCACCTACAGTTGGTAGCAAACAGGAGGTTTGGGAGACAGCTAATGTCTCCCATCATTCCTTGGATGCAGTCTGTGCTCGGTTCCAGTCAACCTCCTCTTTGGGACCCCCTTGAGGCAGGGATAGCTCTATGCCCCTTGCCAGCAGGAAGCAGTTTCAGAAGCCAAGATCTTCACCCCTTACCCCAAAAGAATTTGGGTCCCATTTGTTTGAGGGGGGAATGATGAGGATGGGAGCTAGACCCTAAAAAAGAAAAACCCTGGACCTTCCCACATGGCCAAATCTCTGGCATTTGCCTGAGGCCATAATCCCATCAACTGGCCTTTTTTTGTGGCTATACCCAATCTCCCAATTCTGTTACCCTTAATTTAGCCTAGCCCTTCCTATGGCCCCTGGCCATTTCCCACACTTAATCCTAGCTAGACTTCATCATTCAGGTCCCAGGAGTTCTGTTCACCAGCTTACTGGCCACTCCCATCCAGATCTCCTTAGACAACTCCTCCAATCACCCCAAACTACTTGGCCACTCCTGGATTCCTCCCACAGTCTCCTGTATATAAAGTCCATCTTGTCACCATTAAGGTGCTTAGATTTTTAAAATCTAACCAATATCTTGACACTAACATTCAGACTCCTTAAGAGTCTGCTCAATATAACAGATGTTCTAATAAACCTTGTCTTTGGCTGAAAAAAAAAAAAAAAACTAAGGTCTTTAGCAGGTCTCAGTTTCACTGAGGCAATGCCCAATTCAGTGATTAAGTCTAATGAAAAGATGTGAACCCAAAATTTCTGACTTTAAGTATTCTTTTCAATACATAAGGTCTTCAAGGTATGGTTGAAAGGGAACTTTTTTTTAAATCAATAGCTAAGAGTTATGACAGGTCATAACCTTCATTTGGGAAATCTGAGGTTGATGGGATTCAAAATAAACCAGAGTAGTTAAAACAGGATTTGCAGATAATTCAAGAGGAAAAGATTTAGAAACCTCTAAATTCATACCCTTGGGGAAGAACCATCATAACTAAAGAAATTTTTTAGACTAGAAAAGCTTGGAAAGCAGCAACATAATAAGGAAGGGACAATTGTAGCAGAAATTTGAAGATGAATTTGTACTATTGTTCTAACATTTTAATTTGCAAGGACATATGTAATATACACATGTGTATATGTACAATACAGCATGTAAACTATGTACAATATACTATATATAATATATTCATGAGTATATTATATATGTGCAAGTAGCAGGTTTCTAGTGAACAGGTCCATTTTTTAAAAAGGCAACGAGGTGAAATTTAGTAACAGCGGGGTACAAAAATCAGATGAAGGCACTGCTAAGAGATATCAAACCAGGTGATCAAGATAGCTACAATCTATGACTATGCAGCAAGAACTTGTAACAACGACAAAAAAATTGGCTTCTAAGTTGAGCTAATAGAGATTTGACACTGGAATTCTGCTCTAAAGTATTTGCTGCTGCTAAGTAATTTCTGGATAGGGAAAGGAGAACGGATGGCATTTTGTTTGTAACATTCTGAGCTGTGAATGATGACAACATAATCAAACCTCAATACTATTTCAACAAAAGAGTGTAATTGAAGGGCTACACAAAGAGGCATAATGTCAGAAATTGTGGTGCTGTCTCTAAATGATCTTCTGGAGACTTCATCTCATTTTTAATCATTCAAACAAACATGGGTAGTCAGAAAGGAATTTAGAAAAAGCAAGTGAAATGATAAGGAACTGAAGAGAGTGACCCAATTGAATAGGTAGAAATGTGTAGAGCTTTAGACACCCACCAGAGATCAGAACTATTTATGATAAGGGATGATTATTTTTAGCAAAGGAAGACAAACAGAACACTAGGTATTGGGTGGAAGGAATGGAAATTATTATTTTTTTCTATTTCATTTTGGTTCTTTTACTAGAAATTATCTTCTTAATAAACATGTCATTTACTTTTGATGATGAGCTCCCAAAGACAATTGTAGAGAGGCTTATTATTCCTAGAGACTTTTTAAAAGTAACTCGGGATGGAGATGAGGAGGTGAAGCACCATACTAAAAGAATACTCTAAAAGCTATATTCAAAACCAGTATTGAAAGTGAACATGGAAATGGGATATAGCTCAAACAATCCAAAACAAAATCTTACATATTACCCCACTACTTAATTCTATTCCACAAACATCTACTAAGCACCTATGCTGCAAAAAATACTGCACTATAAATAAAAGAAATAAAGTCCATCCATCTTGGGAAATAAGCTCTTTAAGGCCAGAATTGATGTAGATGGATAATTGTCTTATTCCCTCTGCTAAGTGAATTTCTGGGCAATGCCCCACTTCTATTCCCCAAATTGAGTTAGAACAATTTAGTTTGGAGATGAGCAATTCAACTTCACATGGATTATTTTCCTAGCATAGACTATCAACATTCTTCTTTTTTGTGTGTGTTGGGGGAGGGGAGAGAGGGAGGGAGGTCCATCTGGGGAAAAAGGATAAAAGATACTAGAAGGTTAATGCCCTCCCCCACGATGAGGCTTTAAGAAAGCCCAAGTACCTTAAGGTGCTTACTGGCACATTCTATGAGAAAATAAAGTCTGTGGTCTTGACCTTTTACAGGTGATAAAGCACTTAACATAGCCTGGATACTTTTGTAAACATTTAACTCTGTGGGCTTTAGCAGCTTATCTGTCTAATTTACATTGATTATCTCCTGGGTCTTGACTGGGTAGATTCTGTCCAGTGAGAGTTTTTCTCTTTGGGGGCTCATTAAATGTTAACTGATATTTAGGAATTACAAAGTGAGGGTGATTGCTGTTACTGCTGCTGTTGTTTCATTTTGGCCACGATAATACTTTCCTGAAATAGCGGAGTAGGAATGTTCTTCTAAGCAAAATTATGACCTATAAGTCCATAACGTTTAAGTTCTATTTAATTACGCAGTTTCAATGAAGTTCATAACGAAATGTGTAGGAACATGGCTTCCTAAATGACTTTGGCTCCCTAGAAGAAAAACCTGTAAAATTATTTCTGTAGTTTAAATGTGCTGGCTAGATTACAAAGAAGGCGGTTCTTAAACAACTTAACATTAAATATTAAAGAATAAATGTAGCATTTAAAGCATTATATTTAATTGTCTCTGGCTCCATATCACCGAGCCCTTCGGGAATACAGGATGTTAGTATCTCATGGACAAGGACAATAATGAAAGTTTAGTGATTCTTTGAAAGTATGCAATATGATTTTAAAAAACAGAGAGAGGTTCTTGGGATTTCACTTTTGTTAGATCCTTTTTAAGGTATGTTGCGTCCCTTTTTTCTCCTTCTCGACTACAGCCCCGTTTTAAGATGATTTTGTTTCTTTTTCTTTGTTTCTTTCTTTCTTCCTTCTTTCCTTCCTTTCTTTCTTCCTTTTAAGAGGGAAGGTAAAGAGCATCAAGAGAATTTACTAAGTCTGTCGAATCAGAAATAAGGACTAGGGAAAAACGAATGCCTTCATGGGAGATATGGAATCATCAGAAAGGAAAGGAATGGTGAGGTCTCAGCACTACCATATACTCCCTTTCCACCCAAGAAATTTTGGAGAATGGAAAAAAGCACTAGCAGCAACCTAGAAGGGGTGTGGTCTCTTGTTCGAACTAGTCCAATAGGATCTCTTTAGAGAGAGCCCATCCCAAGATTGATGATAGTTGCTAGGAAACAAGAGCGTCTTCCAGCATAACCCAGAGCTTGTTCTGCTCGAGCCCTCTGGTTTCCTCATGATCTGTACAGTTACTTAGCTTGTAGGGTAGAGCAGCGCACTGGGAGCGTAACTCGCTTTCTTTCTCTCTTTCTTCTTTCCCTCTTTTCCCTTGTCTTTCCCCCCGCAACCTGCAGTCACCTTTAAGCAAGAGGACCCCTGAAGCGTTCCCCAAAAAACTGTCAATCCCTGCTTCCGAGTGTGCCGAGAGCAATATGCCAGGCTTCGAAGTTAAAATAACCTACTTCCCATACCATCCTAACCCCTACCCTCACCTCTCGTCCCCCTAAAATAGGTGTATATGTGTATATATTTATTTATCTGCATATGCATAGATATATGTATATACATATACACCAACCTTTTCAAGAAGTGAACGAGATTCATAGTGATGCAAAGTAACCTGCAAAATTGCCATACCTTCTTCTGAAGACTCCTCCATAGCCACCTCACCTACTCTAGTTTAGCTAACGTGAATCTTTGGCTTTTCATAGACGCTCAAAGAAAAGACAGCATAAAAAAGGAGGAAAAGGGAGAAAGGGAAAGGAGAGAGAGAGAGAGAGAGAGAGAGAGAGAGAGAGAGAGAGAGAGAGAGAGAGAGAGAGAGAGAGAGAGAAAAGAAAGAAAGAAAGAAAGAAAGAAAGAAAGAAAGAAAGAAAGAAAGAAAGAAAGAAAGAAAGAAAGAAAGAAAGAAAGAAAGAAAGAAAGAAAGAAAGAAAGAAAGAAAGAAAGAAAGAAAGAAAAGAAAGAAAGAAATGCTAGGCGGTCTGTATCTTAGCAGAGAGCCCCAAATAGAAAGGATGTTTTTTGTCTGACCAAGAAGGAAAGTTGCTCTGGTGCCTGGGAAGTGGGTTTGCCTGAAGGCAGGAGAGGGAAGGAGAGCTAGTAGGCTGTAAAGTGCTCCGTTCCTCTCCTCTCCCCTCCCCTTCCAGGGAGACCACCTGGTCTCTAGTCTCCTTTCTTCCAACCTCCTCCCTCCTCTCTCCCCCTCCTCAACCTCTCCCTCCCCCCCCTTTCCCCCACTCCCCACTGATTCCGGAGGCCTTGATGCTCTGCCATCGGGCCCCAGTCCAGCTAGCAGAGGGGAAGGAGGGGACGCTCTTGACAGGAAGCAGCTCACATAAGTTGGCCATTTCGGGGGCAAACTAAGTTCCCCCTTTGGATTTGGAAAGGACAAAGCCTGGACGCTGCTGCTTTTGTGTCGGATGCGGAGAACAAACCATGAACCGCCGGAGCCCAGGAGCAGCGGGAGTAGCAGCAGCAGCAGCAGCAGCCGCCGCCGCCGCCGCAGCAGCAGCCGCTGCCATCACCAGCCCCAGGCAGGAGTTGCCTTCGGTGCACGGTAAGGGGCTAGCTCGGGAGGAGACTCTGGTCCCCCGAGGAGAAGAGAGAGGGGAGTGATGTCCAGGCGCAGGGAGGGACTCAGCCCGCAAAAGTTGGAGCAAGAGGAGACCAGTTCCTATGGTTCTTTTGGAGAGATACTGGAGGCTGTGTGCGTGTGTGTGTGTGTGTGTGTGTGTGTGTGTGTGTGTGTGTGTGTGTG